>NC_084548.2:33527500-33747500 GCF_033978685.3 Nerophis lumbriciformis | reverse complement strand
TCTGCCTGATCTGTAGTGTTAAAAATCGGCCTGTACCAAAGAAAAGTCCTAGGAAATCGCGTGACAAATGTTAACGCCGCTGTTGATGGCAACCGTGAAAGTGTGTCACGGTGGCGGGCTCTGCGTGAGTTTTTTTTTTTTCCGCTTACGGCTGCCTGTCCGGTGGTGGCTGAAGCCCTCACTATTTCAGTGGAAAGCAAAGCAGCAACATGTGCACGTTACAGGCGCGACCACCTCGGCTTGGAGATTTCAATGGCAGGCTCGTATTACTTATTTTACCATTAAACATCCTTCCTATTACGTAAAACCCACATAAAATACCCCCTAAACCATCGATTTGTGTACTAGCACATGTTTTTATTGCGTTTTTATTAACCATCATACACCATTTTCCTTACCCGTGTCCTCAAAAATATGGTCGAATCCAAAGTGGCCGCAATGGCAGATGGGATGTGTAGGCACTCTCGACTCTTTGCGACGTTGGCCTGCGTTTATTTCATGTATTCCATTATATCGAGTACTGTTAGTCTTTAACATGAGTTTAATTCGCGTCAAAACCTCCACAAATGAAACATGTACAGATGACAATTTCTGACTTTATTGAAAGACCAACAGACAGTATAGTT
Source organism: Nerophis lumbriciformis (assembly GCF_033978685.3). Lineage (NCBI taxonomy): Eukaryota > Metazoa > Chordata > Actinopteri > Syngnathiformes > Syngnathidae > Nerophis > Nerophis lumbriciformis. The sequence continues at coordinate 33,746,874 of NC_084548.2, read as the reverse complement.
TACATAGGGGTGTGAAATAGTGGATAACTTTATCAGGGGTTAATCGGCCACATTGATCCAAAATCATGATAAAAATGTAATACATTGTTTTTTTTACACTTGTGATACTAAAAGTAATACGTTTAGCTCTTCCTTTCAACAAAATATATGTGCAAGACTACTGGATTATGGCAGTGGTTCTTAACCTTTGAGGTACCGAACCCCACCAATTTCATATGCGCATTCATCAAACCTTTCTTTAGTGAAAAATAAAATGTTTTTTTTTTTTTTCCAAATTCAAGACAAAGTTATATGTTTTTGGTAACACTTTAGTATGGGGAACATATTCTAAGTAACAAAGACTGAATTTAGAGTTTTTTGGACACTAGGGCAGGGGTCGGCAACCCAAAATGTTGAAAGAGCCATATTGGACCAAAAGTACAAAAACAAATCTGTCTGGAGCCTCGAAAAATTAAAAGCCATATTACATACAGATAGTGTGTCATGAGATATAAATTTAATTAAGAGGACTTAAAGGAAACTAAATGAGCTCAAATATACCTACAAATGAGGCATAATGATGCAATATGTACATATAGCTAGCCTAACTAGCATGTTAGCATCGATTAGCTTGCAGTCATGCAGTGACCAAATATGTCTGATTAGCACTCCACACAAGTCGATAACATCAACAAAACTCACCTTTGTGCATTCATGCACAACGTTTAAAGTTTGGTGGACAAAATGAGACAGAAAAAGAAGTGGCATAAAACACGTCCTAGAAAGTCGGAGAAAGTTATACATGTAAACAAACTACGGTGAGTTCAAGGACCGCCAAAATTAGTAGGACAAAACGGCGCTCGCCAAATACTCGAATCAGTGAAGCATGTTTAATATAAACAGTGCGCTTTATAACAATTAGGGATTTTTGTGTCATGTTTGTCCTCCTACAAAAACTATATTAACACAAAAAATATATTTTTTCCCCTCATCTTTTTCCATTTTTCATCCATTTTTGAAAAAGCTCCAGAGAGCCACTATGGCGGCGCTAAAGAGCCGCATGCGGCTCTAGAGCCGCGGGTTGCCGACCCCCGCACTAGGGGAACATATTCTAAGTCAGTGCTTTTCAACCACTGTACTGAGAGACAGCCTGGTGTGCCGTGGGAGATTATCTAATTTCACCTATTTGGGTACTCCGGCTACCTCCCACCTCCAAAGACATGCACCTGGGGATAGGTTGATTGGCAACACTAAATTGGCCCTAGTGTGTGAATGTGAGTGTGAATGTTGTCTGTCTATCTGTGTTGGCCCTGTGATGAGATGGCGACTTGTCCAGGGTGTACCCCGCCTTCCGCCCGATTGTAGCTGAGATAGGCTCCAGCGCCCCCCGCGACCCCGAAGGGAATAAGCGGTAGAAAATGGATGGATGGATGGATGGAAGGGTTAAAAGTATGCTTTGCAAACCAGTAATTATAGTCTGCAAATGATGTGTTGTTGTTGTTGAGTGTCGGTGCTGTCTAGATCTCGGCAGAGTAACCGTGTAATACTCTTCCATATCAGTAGGTGGCAGCCGGTAGCTAATTGCTTTGTAGATGTCGGAAACAGCGGGAGACAGTGTGCAGGCAAAAAGGTGTCCAATGCTTAAACCAAAAATAAACACAAGGTGAGTGCCCCTAAGAAAAGGCATTGAAGCTTAGAGAAGGCTATGCAGAACAAAACTAAAACTGAATTGGCTACAAATTAAAAACAAAATGCTGGACGACAGCAAAGACTTACTGTGGAGCAAAGACGGCGTCCACAAAGTACATCCGAACATGACATGACAAGCAACAATGTTCCCACAAAGAAGGATAAAAACAACTGAAATATTCTTGATTGCTAAACAAAGTAGATGCGGGAAATATCGCTCAAAGGAAGACATGAAACTGCTACAGGAAAATACCAAAACAAGAGAAAAAGCCACCAAAATAGGAGCGCAAGACAAGAACTAAAACACTACACACAGGAAAACAGCAAAGAAACTCCAAATAAGTCAACTACACCTACTTTGAGACAAGAGCTATAGTAATGCGTGCTCGGTTATGGTTTAAAGTCATATCCAACAATTGCGACAACGACTTTTTACTGTCAACTGAGTTTCTTTTTTTAATTATTTCTGCTGGTGGTGTGCCACCACATTTTATCAACACAAAAAATGTGCCTTGGCTCAAAAAAGGTTGAAAAACACTGTTCTAAGTAACAAAGACTTAATTTAGAGTTATTTGGTTAGGGTTAGGGTTATAGGGTTAGAGGGTTAGGGCTAGGGTTAGAGGGTTAGGATTATAATAAGGCCATGCCGAATAAGGCATTAATAAGTACTTAATAATGACTAGTTAAGAGCCAATATGTTACTAATTTGCATGTTAATAAGCAACTAATTAATGGTGAATATGTTCCCCATACTAAAGTGTTACCATGTTTTTTTACTGCTGCACAAAATGAACTGTGCATGAACATCACCTTGTTCAAAGAACAAAACCAACACAGTGCATGAACTCATAACAAATTACACACCTGCAAATGGGGAGAAGTTTTTATTTACACGATGAGTCGGGTGTGTCTTGACCTTCGCCGAACCCCTGAGGCCGACTCACCGAACCCCTAGGGTTCGATCGAACCCAGGTTAAGAACCACTGGATTAGGGTGTAGACATGTTCACATTAAACAACTATAAGTTTGGATCAGTCCAGTTTGCTGCATCTCAACTTCAGCCTAGAATGAAAATCTACAATAAAATAAACAAAAGTACGAATGGAACTGCTTAATTACAAAAAATGTGTGAACATGAGGAAGTTTACAACATAGCAGAACAAGAATTAGGAACCTGTTTACAGTACTTGCATTTACAATTTGCAGGAGACAATTAAATTAAAATAGTACCTTATCAGTTACTCATATTCCATTTCCCCCTGTGCTGCACTTTTTGACGACACAAAGTGGATTTTAGTGTTGAGAGACCAGTGGAGTGAGATCATGCTCTTTACAGATGTCATACAAATATATGGATTACCTATTCTTCTTTATAAGATGAGTATTTGGGTACTGGTCATCTTATTGTGACCATGCTATCATACCACACAATACAACATCTCCGTGGGGGATGAGGTGGCTGTGTTGTCTGGGTGCGACTATATCAAGACCTTCAACAAAAGATCAAGATGATTTTTTTCCCCAAATTTTGTTTTGTATCATACTTTTCTCACCTGTTTTATAACCCTCTGCCCATTCCAGTTCCAGAAGAATGGCCACAATAGTCTGCACCTCTCTGTCCACCCTTCTCCAGCTGCTCCTCTGTAGCCTGGACTAAAGCCTGAGGAGGGGAAGGTGGAGGATAGGAAGGAGGTGGAATAGTAAGGCGAGGGAGCGATGGCAGTGCAGGCCTGGGAGACGTGGGAAGAGGTGGCGGGGTGCCTGATGTTTCAGTTGGGTGTTGTGATGTGCGTGCACGAGAGGTGGCGGGTGAGGCGTGCGTACTCCTGATGCGTAGTGGTTCAGAGGGGCAGTCACTGATTTGCTCCAGCAATGAGGGCATGTCTCCCTCTATTTTCTCCAGCACTGCCACCATTTGCTTTTCTATCTGCTCGATTACACTGTCCATTTGCCAGTCGCTTGTCACACTGCTTCCAACTGCTCCATGATGCAGCCCAGTCCCATACATCCCTACCCCTCGTCCCCGTGTGTAGAGAGTACTATAAGGACTCCCATAGGGCCCTGCCATCCCCATGCTTACCGTCCCAATGTCTGTGCTGTATGGGGTGGCGTGACGGCCCAAACTAGCAGAGCTACCAATTGCATAGCAAGCCTGACCTATTGAAGGACTTGCCCTGGCGATATTAAACTCAGCACTATATCTGTCTATTTTCCGGGCATCCCTATTCTTCAACACAGGACTGGCTTCACCCCTTAAATTAACACCAAGACTTGCATCTACCCCTGGTCCCGGTGCAATTGCCGGTGTGACTGCTTCTCCCACGGAACTTTCTGCAACCGCCTCAGGTAGTTGAGTCTGACACCAGCTTCCATCACTCTCATCTTTCTGTGTGCCACTACCAGCAGCTGTGGGAGGACGATGGATTGTTGCAGCCATCTTACGCTTGGTGTTGGGATCAGGTGAGGCGCTTGTTTGTTTCCTGTCAAGATGTAGACCTGAACTACTGTCTAATAGCTTAGTGCATTCAGGGGTTATTTTGGATTCTTTATTTTGATCATCTGTTTTCCTTTTTTCATTAGCTGGTGCTTTCTTTGTGCCAAGCTTTTCGCCAGGTGGAGATGAAGGTTCAAGAATCACATTTGCCTCCTGTTTTTCCACCTCTTGGTCCACACCTGCTGGTCTATTTTCAACCATTACCTCTAAGGACACACCACTGGAAGTCACCCCTCCTCCGTCAGCGACCCTTCTACCTCCGTCATTGCTTGCCACCTGGGTTGCCCCCTCCTCAACTTCCCCTGCTTCCTCACTTTTTACCTCAGCTGAACTGTCAATAACTGACTCAGAGTTCTTCAGTCGCTGCATGAAAGTGGTGACGCGGATCGCTTTCTGCAAAATATAGAGGCAAAGAAAATGGATAAAATGATGATAACAGAACAATGGATTTACCTGCTTGTTGTATTTAACTACTTGTTCCCATAAACCCTTGACACAATCAATGATTACTGACAGTTGGCTTAAAAGTTATGCATTTGACAGTTTGTCAAGGCACAATCAAAGCGCTAGGATGTGATTCTAGTGAAATGAATTCTGCAGATGTGTGTCATGTATTTACTTCCAGGTAGATTTGATTGATCTTACCCTGGTTTGAATCAATCCAAAGTCTTCCCAAATACCTCATTGCTTGCTTGTTGACTTAAAAAACAGAGCTACGTCACATGCACAATTATTAGGCAAAATATATCCTTTAGATTCAATTTTACTGATGATCAAATATAATGCGAACAATCATAGGAATATCAAAATTGTATATTTTTTGGCTCATATGGGTGAGAGAATAAGTTCTAGCCAGCCAAATTACTATGGGTGTCAAAAAAAAAAAAAGGTTTTCGAATTGTGATTCTTACTTGTAACGATTCTTAATCACCTCAAAAAATTGGTTAACATATGTATATACTAAATATAAACATATATATATATATATATATATATATATATATATATATATATATATATATATATATATATATATATATACATATGTGTACATATGTGTGTATATATATACATATATATATATATATATATATATATATATGTGTATATATATATATGTGTATATATATATATATATATATATATATATATATATATATATATATATATGTGTGTGTATATATATATATATATATGTATATATATATATATATATATATGTATATATATATATATATGTATATATGTGTATACGTACGTATTTAGAAAAGAGAAGTATTGGATATTTCTCTTGTGGCCTTATTTGTATTTGACATGTAATATGTATTTGACAAATGTTTGGGTAGAATTTTATTAAACAAAACACAGTTTATTTTCAGTAATATATACATTTATCTGAGCTGTTATCTATTTTATGGAGGAATGTAGTTAATCACAGAACTGGCATCCAATGTTATTAAAGTATTGCTTTTGAATTGAAATGTTTTTTAAGTCGAGAATTGATTCTGAATCGATTCCTTATCCCCAAAATTGGAATCGAATCGTATGGTGCCCAAAGACAGCCCTTCAAATTACACATAAATTCACACTCAAATACACAAATATATACAAAAATCTGAAAAAGAAACTCAAAATGACTGTTCGGTAAAATTTTGACCAATAAAGCCACCATATCTTTTTCAATAGCTACAATGAGCCTTTCATCCATAGTTTGTCAGTATATTGATCAGTTCGCAGTCAGCTTTTGCTGAAGCAGCAACCACGTACTCCCACTGTCCCACATGTCTCTCACTGCAAATCTCACATTGAGTAATGCTCACAAATTCTCAACTGGATTTAAATCAGGTGAGGTCAGTCACTTTTTCATTTCTAGTTAAATCTCATTGTTGTTCCATTCAACCTGAGGTAACAAACACTGCATATAATTATCTATTCAACTCCACCCATTTTTTTTATACTGCTTGTCTTAATTAGGGTCACTAGTGAGAGGCAGGTAGGCTACATCCTAAAGGCCGACAATCCAATGCAGGACATAACTATTTACACTCACATTAACATAAGGGCAATTTAGTGTCTCTAATAACCTAACATGCAAATAATTGGAATGTGGTATTTTATGGAGTCTGAAAATGTGCAGTCATATGAGAGATAAGTAAAACACTCACTTTGCCTAATAAATGTGCACACAGAGATTAATCAATCTTTTCCTCTCCCCTGACTTCCTTAAAACTAAAAACACTGAATGTATTTGGGAAAATGTACAAGCTTAAAAAATGTTTTTAAACCAGGTGTTTGATTATCTGGAAGTGGAAAGCTATCATGGCACATCAATTATTGTACGAAGCAGCATGTAGTTTTGATTGCTTGAATGTAATGTACAGGTACAACGATTAAAGGAATGACAGAGGGCCTTAATACACGTGAATGGTCCACAGTGGCTTACATCCACCACATCCTTTTCATTTTACTCTCTCCTAATCCACACTAATAGTACAATTACTCAAAAATACCTACTGTATATTCCGGTTGCTGATCATGACCTTATTTGTACAAATGTGACTAGTGCAGATGAGGAGTAAAAAAGGAACAGACCGAGCCACTTTGAACATTTGACTTTGATCAGGAAAAGTGGGGCAGTGTGGATGGATCTCCTCTGGGACAGACAGTGACAGTGGGCATAGACAGAATTTATGGGAAGAGCTTCACCAGTCACTGTATGATCAACACATCTCATGGTTGACTGCTAATAGTCAATTATTTGGAATTATTTCCCCCTAAAATAGGCAATTCAAAAGCATGTTCAGCCACGAGGAGATGCTTTTTTCATTAATCATGCCAGACTGAATGTGCAGTTCCACCCACACTCTGTCCTTACATTCGCTATCATGATGAGCTACAATACCTTCAACTCCTGGGAATTATATGAGGAAAGAGAGAAGAGGTTTATGGACATTACTTATGCGGTTTTCATCTTGTTCTGTTTTCCCCATTTGACATTTGCGCAAGTTATTATGCTGTACTATTTGCATTTGTTTAACATCATTTATTGTATTAGAAATGGAGGGTGAGCTTGACTTCTTACCCGCCATTTGGCCTTTGCAAAGTTCTTCTCAAATTGGGCACAGACGCCATCCTTCAGGTTCTTTTCTGATGCACCATTTCCTGCAATCCTGACAAAAGCAGCACTCAAAACAAGGCCAAGCCAGGTATTTTGTACAAATACATGTGCACTTTTGAGATTACGGCATTACCATTCATGCCAAAGCGCATCTTGTGCTGTGATTCTCAGCATCTGGTCCACCTCCATGAGTCGACAGACAAGCTCCTTAGCTTAAACAGCAAATGAAGCCAAACATATTGACTGCAGCTTGTTGACATTGTGTGGTGAAACTGTGTACCTGCAGGGGATATGTCATCCCAGTATGGAGAATCAAACTCAAAGTCACCAGCAACAATGCGACAGAAAATGATGCGATTATGTAGATCTGTATTCTCCTCTTCTGTTTCATCATAAAAAGGAGGGTTACCAGATAAGCTGCAAAAAGAACACTTCATCAGCGGACCCAGAAATAGTTGTGATTTGGAATCTATAAAATGTTGTATTGATAATGAAGACTCACAGTATGAACATAATGACACCCACAGCCCAGCAGTCCACTGGTCGTCCATACCGATGGCGAGCCACTACTTCAGGTGCTAAGAGATGATTCATAAAAAGAAGCAGTGTTAGAAGACATATCTAAATTTCTTGGCTTATTCATCATTCATTCATCACCCATTTTGACTATGTTCATAATTCTAACCAGAACAAGTGCTTTACTTTACATACAGGGTATTTGCCTCTAATAAATACCCCTCTCCTTATTTCATACAGCCAATGTTATTTTTAATTTTGATGGCAAAAAGTTGACAAATGTAAATTAGGAAAAAAACACAAGTTTGGCACAATGAACATTATTAATCCTTGTAATGTGATATAATCTTACCCAGGTATTCTGGAGTTCCACAAGGTTCTGTGATGGGTCCATTCTCAAATCTGGAGAGGTAGAAATCTCGTAGAACTACTTTGTTGTGATTGTTCTCAGTGTAGTACATTAGATTTTCCAGCTATGACAAAAGGAGGGACATACAAGTTCAAATCATTTACAAGAAAATACACATAATTATAATACAGTACTGTAGCTATATGGGTGCAAAGTATTATGAAATAGGAAAATAGACCACTAAAATAACCACCCAATATGCGTGTGAGAATAAAAGAATGTTACCTTTAGGAGGTCATTCAATTTCACTGTTACTTTTTATTGCCAAATCATTTGGTCTTTTCAAAGGGTCGTTGTCATCCATATAGCGTTGTGTAGATGTGCACTTTAGTAAATGCCGTAACTATTCCATCGCCTTTCATGTCATCAAAATGTTAAATATTAAGGATAATTACACTGACATTTACTGTAGTTTAAAAGACACTATTCTGGATGCTAATGATGTGAAATCCCATACCAAGTGTGATTCCAACTGTTTTATGCCTTAAAATGGTATATTATTCAATTTTGGTCTTCACTTTCATGTAAGAATACATTATCTTTTTTAAAAGAATGCAACCTCATAACAGAGGTCATGACAGAGGTCTCATGACAGAGACCACCTCTCTTATGAGATCTCTGAATAGACTACTGGTTAAGGTGAATTGATTTGAGGTTGGACACCTCTAAAGTGTACTACTCTTATGGTTTCAGCCATACCAACATCATAGAAATAATCCTCTGAACTTTGAATTGTTGTTGTTTTTGAATGCCTTGTTTATGTATGTGCAGTTATAAAAACATTTTAATCATGTTTAAAAAACAATTTAATTCCACATAACCTAAAAGACAGTCCCACTTTCTACCAGCAGAGGGCGTCTTAGGCCAAAGCAACGCTAATAGTTAATTCAAATACTGGTAGGCTGACAAAGGTATGAAGCTGTTTTGAAAGAGAGTATGTAGGGAGAAACTGCATTTATTAAAACAATGTTCATTTGCAATGACATCATATGTGTGACCAACCAAGGGCATAGTAATGAGATTAACATTGGAGCGGCAACTTGACACATTCACAAATACTTTGAGGAGAAATATGTCATAAACATGAACGACAGTACAAACCATTCACAAAAAGCTATGTCACATTAACAGTTTTTTAAAGTAACAACTTTCTGACATGGAAAAAAATAACATTTGTAAAATATATTGTTTTTTTTTTAAACATTATTTTAAAATATAAAGCAGTTTGGCCAATGAAGATAACCTCTAATGACGAATGTGGTTATCCTCCAACAAAACCTTGTGGTTCAGTTTGGCCAACAAAAATAACTGAGTTATACCTCTCATATCTAACACTCAAACTCACTGCCATTAATGAGGGAGCCATTGAGGAAAGGGAACATGCCGCTGTGTTGAACGTTGAAAATGGAAGCATGTGAGTTTTAAAGATTTCCATCCATCCATCTTTCATACTGCTTCTCCATCTTGGGGTCGCGGAGGGGCCTGAGCCTATCCCAGCTGCATTCGGGCGGAAGGTGGGGTACGCCCAGATTTCAAAATCTAATATTTTTCTCATCCGCATTATAATTTTTAGGTGGGACAAATCTGCCTGTCTACAATATAAGGGGACACATCCTATGCCTATAACCACAAAGCTTTTATAACCCATTATACCAAATTTATTTATAAAGCACGTAATGTGGCCACATTTCCTGGTGGACGGTGGAGGGATAAGAATGAGTCTTTCATCTCTTGAATGACTCGCTTTGAGAGTGCATTTGAAGTGGGTTTAATGTTTAACAAAATACGATGACAAACGGAAGTGAAATATAATAGCAAAGTAAAGCGGTAAACAATTAGTATGGCACCCCAAGCATATCCTCTCCTATCCTCATCCTTAAATGCCTAATTATGCACACACCAACCTTTACCCACGTGACCAAAAGACATGCCCCCACACACTGCTCATCAAAACCCCTTATTCTGTCTCCTACAGCCCTTTCACAACAACCACAGATAAAAACAAAGGGGTGTACACCAAATTTTGTAAAACTTAAGGAAAGCATTAAAAGCAGAAAATGAAACCAAAAAACACATTAAAGTAAAAAACACATGTTCAAAATTAAAATGGTCGAATGGAATATGAAACTGTGACTCAAAATAAAAACGGTAGAAGGGGGTTTGAAGATGGGATTCAAACAGACAAATATTTTTATGAATTTGTCAAGCGGTAGAAAATGGATGGATGGATGTCTTGGGTGGATGGATTTGTTTTGGAGTGAAGACTCTCTTTTTACTTCAATGCCAGAAACTGCGAGTTACCTTGAGGTTTCTGTGGACTATGTTGAGAGAGTGCAAATACGCCACTGCCTCCAGGACCTGTCTAATGACACTAGAGGCATCTTTTTCTGTGTAATTCCCTTGGTCCTGAATCCAGTCAAATACATCTCCCCCTGTGGCACTGTGTGAAAAACAATACACATGCACAGTGAGAGCAAAGTTACTGCTGTTAGCCACATGTTGAAATGCAATAAAATACTTTTGTGTTTGCTTTTATGACTTCTAGTAAGGCAATCTCTGTGAGCAAATAAAACATTTGAGGGTGGGTCATTGCTTAATTTTGGAGATAATACAGATGATGGCTAAGGCAGTCAAACATTTCCAAAAGGAGTAGAACGGGGCAATGGCTTTTACCCAGTCTGTATATCTGAATTCTCCTAACTAAACAAACAACTTTTTCTGTTGTTTGACAAGAACTTGCAAAAAGTCATGCACTTTTCTCAGGGCATTCAATCGATCGCAACTTGACTGTTTGGTTTGTCTTAGATGACGTTTCGCCTCTTATTCAAGTAGGCTTCATCAGTTCATGCTCATAGACTTGGATTGGTCAGATCTAATCTCAGACTTACATTGGCCAGATCGAGTCTAGTGGCTGGTGTCTAAGTCTATGAGTATGAACTGATGAAGCCTACTTGGATGAGCGGCAAAACATCTAAGACAAACCAAAAAGTCAGGTTGCCATCGATCGAATGCCCTGAGAATACAAAGACCTGGATAAATGAGAACATCCATAGACTAGTCGATCATTTGGCCAGCTGCACTGGGCGTATCGATTCTCTTAAAGTAAAGCATCGCTTCAGGGGCAATAAGTGGTGTTGAGAGTTAGCGGGAGCAAATATAATCAAATCTAACATCTCACTGTTGAGGAGGGCCGCACCAGAGCACACAGTAATAAAATGTTCATCACCACACTTGAGCTGATGGATTTCTGTGTGTATTACATCAATGTACAGGTGCAGTCAGAATGAAAACAAATGATAACATAGTAAAGTACCATGTATATGCAAGAAAGGTTCATGTGTGAATTAAACACTCACAGTTCTTGGATGATGAAGTATTCTTTCCGAGTCTCAAATGTATCAATAAGCTGAAGGATGTTTGGGTGGTTGACCCTGGAAAAAAATGTTATTCAATATACGTTTCTGATAGTGTCGTGGTTCACTCAGATGACTGACAGCGAAGGTTCAGCTTGGTGACTTTTGTGTGAATGGTCTCTATGTGGCCTGTGATTGAAAGGTGACCATTCCACGCTGATTGGTTGAAGTTAGCTTGAATAGACTAACTCACTGTCAGGCTGTACAAGAAAATATTGACAGAAATTGTCAGTTATTGTATGGTTAACTCTTTTCCTTAATAACACTGTTGGTGTAACCTCGATAGATGTGTGTTGAGTAACAATAGTGCAGATATCATTGATTAGATGTCTGATGTTTACACTACAGTAAAAAAACTGCGTACAGTTTCAGAATCATGATCTCGTTCTTGGCGGCCTTGCGGACTTTCCTGCCGTCTTTCTTAAGAAATTTCTTGCAGACAAACACTTTGTCTGTTTGTCTGTCTTTAGCCAGGCACAGCTCACAGAACTCCTTCCTACACCGCAACGAGAGAGAACAAAAACATTAACTTAATCGAAATGAAATATAAATAAATATTTAAACGTGTCTAACATTATCAGATTCAACAGCTACGGAATAAGGACACAAGCAAATATCAGTGGATGCTGGTGTATGTCTGATGTCAAACACTTTCACAAACAAAAATAGAATACTCGAAGAGAACCAATATGGATACAGAGCTAATGTTTCAACTTCAATGGCTTTAATTGAAATTACAGAAGAAATTACCAATGCAATAGATAGTAAAAAATGTGCGGCAGCAGTGTTTATGGATCTAACCAAAGCATTTGACACAATTAATCACAATATTTTAATCAAAAAACTAGAACGATATGGCATCAGAGGGTTAGTCTTAAACTCATACTTGCCAACCCTCCCGGATTTTCCGGGAGACTCCCGAAATTCAGCGCCTCTCCCGAAAACCTCGCGGGACAAATTTTCTCCCGAAAATCTCCCGAAATTCAGGCGGACTCAGGTCCTCTACAATATAAAAAAAGCATATCTGCCCAATCACGTTATAACTATAGAATGATGGAGGGCGAGTTCTTGGGTTCTTATGTGGGTTTATTGTTAGGCAGTTTCATTAACGTCCTCCCAGCGTGGCAACAACCCACAACAACAGCAGTCACTTTTTTGTATTCCATAAAGCAGTTCGTCTGCCGTAAACAGCTATGTTGTGACACTCTTAAACAGGACAATACTGCCATCTAGTGCATATGTGTGTGTATATATGTAAATAAATGAACACTGAAATTCAAGTATTTATTGTATATATATATATATATATATATATATATATATATATATATATATATATATATATATATATATATATATATATATATATATATATGTATGTGTGGGGAAAAAAATCACAAGACTATTTCATCTCTACAGGCCTGTTTCATGAGGGGGGGTACCCTCAATCATCAGGAGATTTTAATGGGAGCATTCGCATACCATGGTTTATATAGGGCACAGAGTGGGTGGGTACAGGCTGGCCTAGGGGCGTGGTGATTGGCTCATGTGTTACCTAGGAGGTGTTTCTGTCTATGGCGGCATGTTGTTACAATTTCGCTGCGCTTGTTGAGGGATGACAGGTCTGGACGGTAAATAATAAACAGTTTCTCTTTCAAGCATAGGTTGCATCTTTTATTACCACTATTGTAAGGTGTGCTGGATGCAAGAATTTGCCATGTTATTGAATATTCAACATTATTGTCTTTGAGGTCCCAAATGTGTTTGCTGAGTTCTGTGGTATTCCGCAGGTTTTTGTTCCTGAAAGAAGCCTTGTGATTGTTCCATCTGGTTTTGAATTCACCCTCGGTTAATCCTACATATGTGTCGGATGTGTTAATGTCCTTGCGTATTACCTTAGATTGGTAGACAACTGATGTTTGTAAGCACCCCCCGTTGAGGGGGCAATCAGGTTTCTTTCGACAGTTACATGCTTTGTTGGTTTTGGAGTCGCTCTGACTGGGGGTCGACGGCTCATTTGCAATTGTTTTGTTGTGGTTTGAGATGATTTGTCGTATATTGTTCATGCAGCTGTAGCTCAATTTAATGTTGTTCTTGTTGAATACTTTTCTTAGGTTGTTGTCTTTGGGAAAGTGTTTGTCAATCAGATTGAGGAATTTGTGTCCAATGTTCGTTGAGACGTTTTTGCTGTATGGGGGGTTGTACCAGATGATGTCGTTTCGTTTTCTGTTCTTTTTTGGCTGGTTTCCTGGCGTGGGTTCATAAGTGAGGGTGAAATTGTATCCGCTTTCATCAAGGGCTTTTTGGTACGGAGGGGTTGCTTGGTCAAATTCAGCTTTGCTAGATGACAGCATCGATAGCCTTTTATTGATTCCGGTAGGTATTCTTTTCGTGGTGGTGGGTGGGTGGTTGCTGTCATGGTGCACGTATTGGAGTGTTGTGTTGGGTTTCGTGAATGGTTGGTAGCTGTTATTTCTCAGGTTGAAAGTGACGTCAAGGAAGTTGACGGTTTGCTTGTTGGCTTCAATCGTGATCCGTAGGCCGTTCTCTTTGAAAATTTGGCATATGCGCTTCTTGGTATTCTCGCTGCTCCTTGGCGAGGCGCGACACACTGCCAGTCCGTCATCACGGTAAATACCAAGGTTCAGATTGCCAAGGAGCAGCGAGAATACCAAGAAGCGCATATGCCAAATTTTCAAAGAGAACGGCCTACGGATCACGATTGAAGCCAACAAGCAAACCGTCAACTTCCTTGACATCACTTTCAACCTGAGAAATAACAGCTACCAACCATTCACGAAACCCAACACAACACTCCAATACGTGCACCATGACAGCAACCACCCACCCACCACCACGAAAAGAATAACTACCGGAATCAATAAAAGGCTATCGATGCTGTCATCTAGCAAAGCTGAATTTGACCAAGCAACCCCCCCGAACCAAAAAGCCCTTGATGAAAGCGGATACAATTTCACCCTCACCTATGAACCCACGCCAGGAAACCAGCCAAAAAAGAACAGAAAACGAAACGACATCATCTGGTACAACCCCCCATACAGCAAAAACGTCTCAACGAACATTGGACACAAATTCCTCAATCTGATTGACAAACACTTTCCCAAAGACAACAACCTAAGAAAAGTATTCAACAAGAACAACATTAAATTGAGCTACAGCTGCATGAACAATATACGACAAATCATCTCAAACCACAACAAAACAATTGCAAATGAGCCGTCGACCCCCAGTCAGAGCGACTCCAAAACCAACAAAGCATGTAACTGTCGAAAGAAACCTGATTGCCCCCTCAACGGGGGGTGCTTACAAACATCAGTTGTCTACCAATCTAAGGTAATACGCAAGGACATTAACACATCCGACACATATGTAGGATTAACCGAGGGTGAATTCAAAACCAGATGGAACAATCACAAGGCTTCTTTCAGGAACAAAAACCTGCGAAATACCACAGAACTCAGCAAACACATTTGGGACCTCAAAGACAATAATGTTGAATATTCAATAACATGGCAAATTCTTGCATCCAGCACACCTTACAATAGTGGTAATAAAAGATGCAACCTATGCTTGAAAGAGAAACAGTTTATTATTTACCGTCCAGACCTGTCATCCCTCAACAAGCGCAGCGAAATTGTAACAACATGCCGCCATAGACGGAAACACCTCCTAGGTAACACATGAGCCAATCACCACGCCCTTAGGCCAGCCTGTACCCACCCACTCTGTGCCCTATATAAACCATGGTATGCGAATGCTCCCATTAAAATCTCCTGATGATTGAGGGTACCCCCCCTCATGAAACAGGCCTGTAGAGATGAAATAGTCTTGTGATTTTTTTTTCCCCACACATACATATATTGCGCTCTACTACGGTATCGAGCACTATTTTTTGGATAACCTTATTAAGACATATATATATATAATAAAATATATATATATATATATATATATATATGAAATACTTGACTTGGTGAATTCGAGCTGTAAATATACTCCTCCCCTTTTAGCCACGCCCCCGTCCGACCACGCCCACCCCACCCCCTCCCCCCACCTCCGAAATCGGAGGTCTCAAGGTTGGCAAGTATGCTTAAACTGGATAAGAAGTTATCTAACAAACAGGAAACAATATGTGAAGCTAGGCGAACACACATCAACAATACTAAATATATCCTGTGGTGTACCTCAGGGATCAATACTAGGACCTAAATTATTCAATCTATATATAAATGACATTTGTAAAGTTACAAAAGATTTAAAGTTAGTATTATTTGCGGATGATACACCAGCGTTTTGTTCAGGAGAGGACACACAGAAGATAATACAAATAATAACAGAAGAAATTAACAAATTAAAAAGATGGTTTGACAAAAACAGACTATGGTTGAATCTCAGTGAAACTAAAATAATGCTATTTGGTAACAGTAGAAGAGAAAGTCAAACACAAGTACAAATAGACGGAGTGGAAATTGAAAGAGTAAATGAAACCACATTTCTAGGTATAATGATTGATGATAAATTGAACTGGAAACCTCATGTAAAAAATATACAACATAAAGTAGCGAGAAACACATCAATAACGTATAAAGCAAAACATGTTCTAGACCAAAAATCACTTCATATTCTCTACTGCTCGCTAGTGTTACCATATCTGAGTTACTGTGTAGAAATATGGGGAAATAACTACAAAAGTGCACTTCATTCACTAACGGTGTTACAAAAAAGATCAGTTAGAATAATACATAATGTTGGATATAGAGAACATACAAATCCTTTATTTATTGAATAAAAAATACTGAAATTCCATGACATAGTGAATTTGCAAACAGCTAAAATTATACACAAAGCAAACTATAACCTGCTACCCAAGAATATACAATTCTTCTCAAAAAAAGAGGAGAAATATAATCTTAAAGAAAAATGTAATTTAAAACATTTGTATGCACGTACAACACTTAAGACCTTCAGTATATCTGTATGTGGAATTAAATTATGGAATGGATTAAGCAAAGCAATCAAACAATGTACTAATATGATCCACTTCAAGAAACTCTTCAAACTTAAAGTGTTTACAAAGTACAAAGAACAAGAACAATGACACACATTCTCAATTGATTTCATCCATCCATTCATTCATTCTCAAAATAAACTTACTTATCTCATGATATGAAATATGACTTACTTCACCAATTATTATTATTAAATTATTATTATTTATTTATTTTTATTGTGATTACTTATGGAGTATATTGTGAATAAATTGTGAACAGGAAGTGAACAAAAAAGTTTTAGCAACTGTTATGTAAACGAAAAGGGGTAGGATTAAATAAACTCTGCTTCTTCCTACTCCTTTTCGAACATGTTGAAAAGAGAAACTGGAAATTGTGATGTTTCATGTTGTATGCTTGCATGTTCGAAAAAAAATAAACTCAAACTCAAACTCAAACACTTGAGTTTTAAAAAGCCATGTTTTAGGAGTACAGAATTAAACAAGTTGACAACAAGTTGAAAAATCATTTTGCCCTGAGGCTGAGAGGCATATGTTAACTCTTCTCAAGATGTGAGATGCAAAATTAAATGACAACTCTTCACATCTGTTATATTTAGAGGCTGGCATTAGCGTAAATTGTGTTCACATTAGTTTTTCATTATGAGTCTCATGACAAATAATGGCAATGTTATAAAACAATAGGGCCAAGAAAATTAGGTATAATAAAAAAACAATTAGATTGCAGATATTGTTTTCATCACACTGTAAAGTATGTGCACTTAAGTTTTGGCTTGTATGAGTTACATAAGATATGCACAAATCTCTGAGGCCAGATGCTGATGTTGCCATATGGCCTACGGTGTGTGTGGGTGCGCCTGTGCGTGCGTGTGTGTGTAGAGTTTTTCCACACTAATTTTTTTAATTTTGTGGCTGTATTTTGAAAAGTTAAGTTGATCAAATCCGCTACATGCTGGCCTCTTGCTCCTACAACAATCAGTCCTTTCGTTTAGTTTTTTCAATTTCCTTGACCTACTTAAAGAAAATGGAATCCACCTATTTTTAATCATCTCTCTCAGCAGAGCAAAATATACAAAACAGTTAACATGAATGTCATTTATGTAGTTCAAATTCCACAAACAGAAACCAACTCTACCTAACAGAAACTTCCTAGCTCATTATGAACATACTGAAGCACCTATTTGATACACCTTCACACAAAGCATCAATGAACCAGTCAGCAGGCCTTAACTGTAAGAGGTCCCACGTCTGTGTTGTTCTTTGCCAGCACGGTCATGACAAAACATCAAGTATCAATAATAGAGTATCAATTTCTTATACTCTACTGTAATATATTTTGTACACTAATCCATTTTGTTTTATAGTCTTCATTTCTTATACGCACACATTTCATTTTTACTTTCTTAAATTCTTAAACTCATATATTTTGGTTTACATGTATTTTCTGTCCTATTTACAGGATTTGAGGTTTCAGCCACAGTTTGGAAAAAAAGCTAAGTCAATCAATTTGGCATCAAAGCATTTCTGAATGAGACTCCTTTTGACAGGAAGGCAGCTCGAAGACCTCGATAGAAAGTCAGATTCAAGGACCCATATTTCCATCCTAGAAGATGGATGGATGGATGGCAAATTTGACACAACAGCAGGATGGCTATATAATTGACTACAGTGACAAGCAATGGTGACATACTGAGTGCTCTATTTTGTATCTTGTTATCCAGTGTGTATTTATTTAAATAATAATACACTCTTCGCAAGTTGTGTCGTTTGATGGCAAAATATGTTCCTATAACCACCATTATTTAAGCCTGGATGCTAACAGTTTAGAAAATATGTAGTTTGAGTTGACTGCTGCTTCAAAGCAATCACGTAAAACTTAAGTATTGATAGTTCAGCCAAACAATGCAATTAAACGTTCTGATAAATTTCAAACTGCTAACATAAGTCATTTTTATGCATGCACTCTCATGTGAATGGGAATGTCAATTTCAGGGCTGTCTTTAAATAGTTGTAGATTTCCATCCATCCATTTTCTACCGCTTATCCCTTTTGGAGTCGCAGGGGGTGCTGGAGCCTATCTCAGCTGCAATCGGGAGGAAGCCGGGTTACACCCTGAGTAGTTGTAGATTTGATGATGTTATTTGGAAAAGTCTGATTTGATTATCAATGACAATGGTTAGACATTTAACCCCGCCTCTACAGTGATGGGAAAATGTAGTAAACTAAGCTACAAGTTACTTTCGATTAAATGTAGCTAAGCTACAGGCGAAGCTATCCCATGAGAATTGTAGCAAGCTACATGGCAAAAGTATCTTGCTACATTTAACAGCATTCATATCTATGGGCCCACATGTATAATATTAATGTTAATGTAACAGAGTGCAGAAAGGTACCCAATAAGGGGCCATTACTATTAACTATTAACTAGCTGGGGTCACCACACCCCACTGTATTTATTTTAGTTTGCCTTTTCTTTGGCCCACCCCTATAATGTTACTCATTTTCTCTGCCTTCCATCCATCCATTTTCTACCGCTTATCCCTCTCGGGGGTGATTACAGTAAAAAAACGGCATCTATCTATATCTTGACAAAAAACACCCAACAAAAAAACTACGACGTGTATTGTAAAGTTGGTAATGGTTATGTGCAGTGAAACTTTTCATGAACACAACTCAAACATTAATTTGTTCTCCTAAATTTGGGTTGGATGTCTTAGACGAAGAGAGCGGTTTAGTTTTATGTTATGGTTAAGTTTAAACAATTCAAAAATCAGGTTTGGGGCATTGCTTTTGCTAATAAACACATGTATTTGTTGAAATATGGCCAAGGACATGCATGTTTGTGGGTTTCCTGGACATCGTCTTCATCACTAAAGGAAAAATCTAATCTGCGGGAGAGAATCCCTCTGCCTTTTTCAAGTATGTTTTTTTTTCTGAGTGGTCAGCTTGAAGCGCCCCTCTCTCTGACTCCCTCGTCATCATGTGACATGAGTGCGTGTCTGTGAGGATTTTGTTTCCTGGTTTCGATGACGCGCCTTATCTTGCCTCTGATTGGCCAGTTTGTAATGTTTCGCCCTAAACTTAGCCAATTGTGACTCATCATACAAACACCAACCAATCATCATGGATTATCTCCGTACATATGGATGTTCTCATTCACCCAGGTCATTGTATTTTCTCTGTATTTATTTTTGGTCAGGATTCGCAGTCCATTTTCTCTCTATTTAGATTGTAGCTTTGATGTAAGCTACCTCGCTACAATTGCTCTAAAAGTAGCTAAGCTACAGGAAACGCTACTTGTTCAAAAAGTAGCTAAACTACCGCCAAGCTACTGAAAAATGTAGTTAAGCTACGTAGCTTAGCTATATGTAGCTTGTTACTGCCCATCACTGCACCTCTATCAGTGGGAAGGATCGAATTGAGTACCTGCTGGGGCCCCTGCGTACAGCAGATGTGTTGCGAGGATAAACTGATTGCGTTCATCATGTCATATTGATAATAGATTATTATGTTCAGACAAATAGCTTTTAGAGAGTAAGAGATAACTCTTGCTTACAGTTTCGGTTGTCACTTTAGTCTTCCTCAGAGTGGTCGCTGCTTCGTAGTGTGATGTGTTAAAAAACAGCTGGTCATGTTTTGGCCTCCCAGAACTTACTCTCAAATATCTGTGTCTGCACACAAGAATCAAGACTATTGGGAGGATGTTTTTACATGGGGGATGCGCCGATGCAAAACACATAGCTCGCCATGCCACTGCGCGTGTCGGGCCAGCTGTATCCTGCCATCAGCACCAGAGATGTAGCTTTCCTCTGACAATGGTAATGATCATTCCAAAAGTTTACGAACAAAAACTTAGTTATTACTTGTATTTAATCTATTTAGTCATGTTTGATGTCTTTTCGACGGAGCCCCAGACCCGAGGACCTCATTAAACCATCCAATCACTACCGTGTTTATTTGTTTATTACAGTGGTTTAGCCTTTTCTGAGGTGCAAATAGTTGCAAATGAGAGCAGTGTTTTGCTCACTCTAAGGAAATACCTTCTTTTACAAGTTTAATTGATTAACTTAGGAAGAATCACCTTATAACAGCTCGATCTCCATCCATGTGACATTACCGACACCGAGTGAGCAGTCAGTATACAGAATACAGTTGTACCTCAACTTACAAGTACCTCAACTTAGTATTTTGAGATACAAGCTTTGTCTTGGCTTTTTGCTATGCTGTGAGTTACAAGCATTTTTGCTGCCTGTTGATGTATTTGTCCAAACCCACAGTTAGAGATTGAAACAATCCCAATATCCAACCGGAGAGACTAACAAAGTTAATGTGAAGGAGAAAAAGCAGTCGACCGAATCAGAGAAACAAGACATGACAAAAACAATATATGTCCTATCCTTACTTGCCAACCCTCCCAAATTTTCTGGGAGACTCTCGAATTTCAGTGGCTCTTCCGAAAACCTCCCGGGACAACAATTCTCCCGAATTTCTCCCGATTTCCAGCTGGACTTAAGGCACGCCTCCTCCAGGTCCGTGCGGACCTGAGTGAGGACAGCCTGTCGCCACGTCCGTTTTTCTTCCATATAAATAGCGTGCCGGCCCAGTCATGTTATAACATCTACAGCTTTTGGTGAGTGCACAACTGCACACACAACAAGAAGGAGATGAAGAACAAAGAAGAGATAGTCATGGCGACGACGAGTGACAGGGAATAGAACGAGGATGGACAATTCAACCCTAAACTCACTCCTTTTCTGCAAATTGAATTTCACAGATGCTGCCTGTAATAGAGTGATCTAAGTTGTTTGTTGCCATCTCCTGGTGAATGTTGGATATAGTGTTCTGTGGTTACTTTTTGGTTGGTCAACGGTTTACGTTGTATTGTGCACCCTGACGGCAAGTATGGGAGTCGGTTCTGAAGTATGAGGTAAAGAGACGTAACTTCGTCACCTCGCCTGGTTATTGACTCCAACCCAAAATATTACACTGCCCATACCTATGCTCCTTCAAAGGCTGTGCTACTGGCTGCAAAGCATTGCATTTTCAAATACAACAATGAATAGAGAATTGTTATGTGTGTATATGTGTAAATAAATGAACACTGAAATTCAAGTATTTATTTTACTTATATATATATATATATATATATAATAAAATACATATATATATATATATATATATATATATATATATATATATATATATAGCTAGAATTCACTGAAAGTCAAGTATTTTATTTATATATATAAGAAATACTTGAATGTCAGTGAATTCTAGCTATAAATATACTCCTCCCCCCTTAACCCCCCCCTGGCCCCGCCCACCTCAACCCCCCCCCCCCCCCAATCTCCCGAATTCGGAGGTCTCAAGGTTGGCATGTATGGTCCTATCCGCCCCCAACCCGGTGAGTCAGCCCCACGGCGCTGTCAGTCCGCATCGCACGGTTGTCCAAACAATGGACATTTATCCATTGAGGTGTGGGGGGGGGGGGCTGCACGGTAGGCAGTGGCACTGCCCTTAGTGTATGGGCACAGCTTGCTGTTGGCACTGACGTCCCCTGTGTGCAACGGGCACAGCTTGCTGTTGGCACTGACCTCCCCTGTGTGCAACGTAAACAACGTTTTCCTAGGGCCTACAGACTGCGTCTCCGCCGTGTAATAATAGGAACTTGCTGTTTAAGTTGCACTAGGATGTCTTTGAGTGACAGACCCGAGAGGTCAAAGTTGACAGCAAGTGATGTGTATGTCTGTGTACCAAAGGTAGTGACTGTCCAGTTTGGGAGTCAGTTGACAGAATAAATGTAAACATGTCAAACACAGCATTTGCAGCTTTGCGATATTTTAATGGATGAATGTTCATTAGGGATGTCCGATAATGGCAGGCCGATATTATCGGACATCTCTAATATTCATTGTTTGGATGTTTGTGGCTGCATGCTGCGGAGGCAGCTTGTGTGATGCCGACTGACAATGCTCTGGCGGGGTTAACTCACCGTGTCGGCTGCTAACCGGTAGAACATGTTTTGTAAAAGTGTGTTTCTCTGATTTGGTCGTCTGCTTCTCTTCAATACTAACTTTCTCAGTTCTGGTAGTTGGAAGGAAGGATTGTGTCAATCTTGTGGCTGTGGACAAATACTACTTCAACTGCAAGGGAAGGCTCGCAACTCAAATTATGCTTACAACGCAAAGAAAAACCCTAAAGACGTCTCGTATCTCAAAAAACTCATTAGTTAAGGTGAGGTAGTACATCAGCATTACCACAGTCTGTTGATTTCTTTCTTAAAAGAACATAAACAAAATGCCATACATTCGACTGATCGTCGACTACGGGCAAAATCTAACAAATCAGATTTAATAATGAAAATCCTTAGTTGAAGACAGCCACAGTCTATTGCTAAAACATGACAGAAGACAAAATAATCAAAGAAAATAATATTATGCAAATATTTAAAGTACTTACGCTCTAAGGACCTGACCGATCTCATATTTGTCCGTCACATCAGATATACTATTGTAAGTCCGCCCGTCTCGCAGAGCAAGGCACCCAAATGGCATGACAGCATTCACCTGATAAATACAGACAGAAAAATACAAAATGAATAATACATTCCAGCACAAATGTGGACTTTTGAGCACACATTTTGCTAATACGTTCAATAAAAGGATTAACAGGATTTCAGGAAGGCATTGATATTCATATTGAATAAAAAAGGAACACGTTGAATGAAGTGAAGGTCAATTTTTGTACAAAATGGCATACAAATGGCTCTGGTTGCTTGGCTGCATGTAAGCCTTGTCAAGAAATACTAAGCGAGCCACCAAGCTTCTCTTCATTCTGCTAAGATCCACGGAGATGTGTGCGGCTGTGTATGACAAGTTTAAATTAAACTTTACTAATACAAGTAAGTAAGTCCCTTTGCACCTGAGGAACAGTGCCACACTTATATTGACTGCAGTAAAAAGAGTTTAGATTCTGTGTGAATTCCATCCATCCATTTTCTACCGCTTGTCCCTCTCGGGGTCACTGGAGCCTATCCCAGCTGCATTCAAGCGGAAGACGGGTTACACCCTGGACAAGTCGCCACCTCATCGCAGGGCCAACACAGATAGACAGACAACATTCACACTCACAGTCACGCACTATGGCTAATTCATCTGTATATTTATTTTAGTATATTTCTTTGGATTGAATTACCTTCTCACTTTTTACTAAATGCACCATTTCTTGAACACAACTCTCAGTAGGATGCTGTGCACATTAGACATTAGTATGGCTACTATTTTAATGTTTGGCTACTATAATTTTAAAAAAAAACATCTACCAGTGAATCACTGAACATTGTTATATTTGGTAATATTTGTATATATTTGCTTTATATACAGTCAGCGCTAGTTTGTGTGTATGTATTTATATTATACATATTGTTCACACATGCAATACAGTCCATTCCAAAATAACAGCCCCCAAACACCCAGAATGTAGTGAATCAGCAATCGATACAGTCCATCATCTCACAGCCCACATCCTTGACGTCCCTGGAAGCAGCATCATGTCCTCCTATGCTCCTGTTCTACTCTTAACAATTACCCGATGTACTTGGTCTGCTCATTAGTACTGTATTCATGTTCGCTTTGGGTTCATTTACTGATTATCGCTGTCCGATTTATCGTCATAGGTCTCAAAATGAATCCATAAAGCTGACCAAATTGAGAAGTGATGAGATCACTCGGGCGAGCGAGAGCTCTGATGAACTGAGGTTATTAAGTAAACTAATAAAGCTGCGATGACTTCAGGATTGAGGCTTTGAAGATTAGCTGACAGAGAATGAAGTGCACATAACAAATGGAGAGGGGTAGAACAAAAAACAATGGAAATGCTCAGGGGTAATGACATTGTGAGAGTGCTAATTTAGGATTATGAAACAAATATCAATGCGATGATGTCAAAACCCCCCTCTTTAGCTTTACGTAGCATCACCAGTGGAAATGGTCAGTTCAGACGTGTTTCGGGGAAGGCGGGGTTTGAGAGAATTGGGTAATCCTACTGCCAGCCCCTAATCTCTAATCTGTATCTCTAATCCAGAGCACTGGGATATGCTATGGATAAATGTGTGTCTGCAAGTGCGTTCATGAATCTGTTGGTTTGAGCAAAGTGCAAAGGTCAAAGCAGATATGTGACATGTGCTGATCTGAGTTTGATTTAGAGGATGAGCGTTTGCTTGCGCATGCGTGTCCATATGTGCAGGGGAATTTAGCGATGGATTGAGAAAGGCCTGGTTTATGAGGAGATTATGTGAGTGCGACAACATCCCCATGACGAGATCCAGGAGGGTGAAAAGTGGTGCCTGATGTGAATGGAATTTAAGAAAAACGGCATTTGTGGATAATAGTTAGTATATGTATTGTATACTGACTGTTAGTCGGTAACACTTACAGTCATACTATTTACTGACAAGTTTGGGGTGGAGCCTTTTCAGCAGTTTTGACTTTGGCTTCATACGTGCACAAAAAGAGTGGTGTATTAATTCGTTATGGTTTCCGTGTGGGCTGTTTTTCTGTTTGGACTTTATTGTTACTTTTTTAATATTTATAATCATGTTTGTTTTTTACTGTCTTGTTAGTACAAACAGTACCTTCTTCCGTCTGTGCTGCTTGTTGTATTGATATTAGTTCTTGTCTGTTAGCTTCCCCTTGCGTCTCGCCTCCCTTCCTCCCCTGTCTAGCTTTGTTGCTTTGTAGTTTGCATATTTAGTTCCTATGTTTCTTGTTCAGTGTCTGTGAGGTTAGAGTTAATGTTTTTTGTGTTTTTTTTGCAGTCCACGCATTCTTTGTGCACATTTTTTAATTTTTGGGTCCACCTGCTTTCACTGCCAATCATCAAATATCATAATCATTTTTGGCTAGGTAGAATTTGTAGGGCACTTAATCAACAGAGGGCACACTGGTGGAGACGAGGTAATTGGTGAGGAAGAGTAACAACAAAATTGTTACCATAAAAGGACATTACTGCCAGTAACATCTCAACAAAAGCACAAAAAGTCTCCACTTTTTAAAAAGCTGTATCCAAATTCACAAGCTATACTGATAACAGCGCAATACATTTTTTTGTGTAGCTTTGAACTTGCACCCTCACACCCTGCCATGTATGAGACACATTTGTGGACATACCGAATTTAGAAACACACAAGATTAACAAAAACTTTATGAACCGACCCATAGTCACTGATCCATAATGGAATCAAACACATAACATTTGTTACCTGCTGGATATGATAGAGCAATACCCCATATTTACTCTAAGGCAGTGGTCCCCAACCACCGGGCCCGGCCCAGTACCGGTCCGTGGATTGATTGGTACCGGGCCGCACAAGAAAAAAAAAGAAAAAAAAAAAGAAGTGTTAAATCAACATAAAAAACACAAGATACACTTACAATTAGTGCACCGACCCAAAAAACCTCATTCACACTCATTCGTACAACAGGGTTGTTTCTTTCTGTTATTAATATTTCTGGTTCCTACATTATATATCAATGTAGGTCTATACAGTCTGCAGGGATACAGTCCGTAAGCACACATGATTGTATTTCTTTATGACCAAAAAAAAACAAAAAAAACTAACAGAACATGACTAAACAAAACATGATTCGGGTCACGGATCATGACATTTTTTTCCCCCAGACACGGTCGAAAAACAATATATAGATTCACCGGCCCCAAAATTAGGTACACCTGCCCACTCTCCTTTTTTTTTTTTTTTTTTGTCCTGTCCAGCTTCTCAGGCAAATCATATAGTTGATGTAGATGCCCATATCGGCTGTTCAGTACACCTGCCCACTCTCCAAACAATTCATGTCGCTGATATTCTGTGCATGCCAGGATTAGATGTAAATAATAAATTTATTTTTCTTGGGTTTTCCTCAACCAAGTTGTTATGTCGCAGCGGCGCAGTCTTTTTCATCTGAGTAGCAGCTGATCCAACTTGTACTTAATAGTCCATCTTTACAAAACAGTCCCGTATAAAATGCAGTGGACAAATAAATATGGAGGTATTTATTTTATAGACATCAGAGCAGGTGAGAAAACATTAAATGAGAAGGAACAACACGGGAGGCTCTAGACATCATCAGCAGACCTGGCAGGGTATGAACTATAAGTGCCCACATAAGTACACATGTCAATCAAAAACAGACTGTAAAACACAGCGTTCAGAGGCATCCAAATCATGCCCAAATGCATTAACCTTAACCTGATTTGATGCTTTGGTGTTGTTTAACCTGGTAACCGAGATTGTAACAACTTTTGTAAGTCAGAAAAGAGGAAAATCAGAAGTTCCCTTTAAAGTACCAGTAGAGCGGATAAACAATTTGACTCTATATTGAAGCCTTAATCATGTATATCGGATTTATGGCACTAAAAGACTTCCAACGTTTGCGAATAAATAAATATGCTAAAAATAGTATCAATCTCACTGAGATTCCCAAGCCATTTTGAGAGTTAATGAGCAAGCCACGTGATCTGTGACGTAGAAGTAGCAACCAGATATTCCTTCCTTATCAATAACAATGCTTTATTATGATCCAGAACCTTATATTTTTAGACCCGAACACAAAGAGGTTGAGCAATAAGTTTTCGAAACCGAGTGCTAAACGGGTGCAGCTTTATTGAAACACTATAGCATCAGCAGCTTTGCTAGATGCTAAGCACGTACAAACTAACCATAACAAACCATAAAAAAACCAAACACTGTATAATTTCCACTCTCGCTGGGACATACTTGCCAACCCTCCCGGATTTTCCGGGAGACTCCCGAAATTCAGCGCCTCTCCCGAAAACCTCCCGGGACAAATTTTCTCCCGAAAATCTCCCGAAATTCAGGCGGAGCTGGAGGCCACGCCCCCTCCAAATCCATGCGGACCTGAGTGACGTGTTGACAGCCTGTTCACACGTCCGCTTTCCCACAATATAAACAGCTAATGATCGAGGGCGAGTTCTTGGTTTCTTATGTGGGTTTATTGTTAGGCAGTTTCAATAACGTCCTCCCAGCACGGTAATAAAAACACAACAACAGCAGTCAAGTTTTCGTCTACAGTAAAGCAGTTCGTCTGCCGTAAACAGCAATGTTGTGACACTTTTAAACAGGACAATACTGCCATCTACTGTACATGCATATGTGACCCACCCATAATGTGTCACATTTTTGTGTTGATTTATTTATTTTATTTTGTGGTTTGAATTCGTTTTTGGAGCTGTAATTACACATTTATCAGTATTCACATTGGTCAGTAGGGGGCAGTAGGGCGTTTCTTCCCAATTGAATGCTATCACCTGCAGACCGGACGTGTCTTGTCATTCTGATGAGAGCGACCAGTCTGTGAACAATTGAATCGTCCTGTGTGCTTTTTCCTCCTGTATAACAGGTTAGTTTTGGTGAATCAACTCACTGAATAATATCCATGTGATCTTTATAAGTTTAAGTACACATTCTGATGGTGGAGCCTAACTCTAAAGTGTTTGTGAGTTGTAGTTTGTATTTGTGAATGAATCCAGTGTACAGCTGCAGTAATCGATACAAAAAGGCGACGCGAGTACGCAATGTTTATATACGAACTTCTGATCCTAATTCAGACTCCCAAATTAGAGCTCCCGTTTTCTTATTGATTTTATTATGTATAGTTGTATAATGTGTGTATTCTGAAATAGTGACAGAGAATAGAACAAGTATGGACAATTCAACCCTTAACTCAACAATGAGTAGATGAGTGTTATGTGTAAATAAATGAACACTGAAATTCAAGTATTTCTTTTATTTATATATATATATATATATATATATATATATATATATATATATATATATATATATATATATATATATATATATGTATATATATATATATATATATATATATAATAAAATATATATATATATAGCTAGAATTCACTGAAAGTCAAGTATTTCTTATATATATATGTCTTAACCACGCCCCCGCCCCACACCCCCACCTCCCGAAATCGGAGGTCTCAAGGTTGGCAAGTATGCGCTGGGATGCCCTCCGACGGGGCGCTCACATATTCCCGTTTAGATGAAGATTCTATTGCAATCCTCACGAAGGGTTAAAAAAAGTTGCCACAACCGCGTCTTTTTCACCATCTCGAGAGAAGTCATAGTCAACCAGTCTCTCGGCCCCAGTTCACTTTTGTCGACTACCCAGTGAGAAATGCATGAATTCTAATCTAGAATGACCTATTAGCAAGTTTTAGACGAAGCAGAAGCAGCCTCCAGCTTAGTGTGTCAACAATAGCAGCGTAAGCTCATTGCTTTCAATGTGCCACTAAAATAGGCCGTTTGCGTTATCGCTTATAATAACAATATCACTCACATTTGGTTAATTTACAGGTCACGTCATATAAATGAAGTATTGCTGGCAGTTTTTGAAAATGGATGGATGGATGGATTTGGTGAGCGTGACCTCAAGAATGCTGAAATAGCAGACGGTATGCAGGTAAAAATTATATTGTCAATGTGTCTCCGCAGCCAGTGGGGAAGAGCCAGGTGTCGGCGGCGGGTGGAACACCGCTGCAGCTTGAGAACGGCAGCACAACATGCACAGGATGAACGCCCCAGTAGCAGCAGAGGTCCATGCTCAGGTCCCAGTCGCTGCTGCTGTCAGCGCAGAGGATGTCCTTGGACTAGCCACTGTTGCGGCCGCCGAGGAGGAAGATAAACGGACGCTTCTGCAGCAGACCAGGATGGCGAGCGCCAGACGGGCGCTTCTGTAGCAGGCAAGGACAGCAAGTGCCAGACGGGCGCTTCTGCAGTAGACCCACTGGAGCTGCGGGCGGCGACTGCGGCACACCCACTGGAGTTGCGGGCGGCGACTGCGACACACCCACTGGAGTTGCGGGTGGTGAGTGCGGCACACCCACTGGAGTTGCGGGTGGTGAGTGCGGCAGACCCACTGGAGGTGCGGGTGGCGACTGCGGCAGACCCACTGGAAACGACGCTGGCATTAGCGGCAGAACCAATGGAGCAGATGGCGTCGACTGCGGCAGAACCACTGGAGCGGGTGGCAGCGCCTGTGGCAGACCCACTGGAAAGGATGGCGGCGACTGTGGCATACCCACTGGAGACGATGGCGGCGACTGCGGCATACCCACTGGAGAGGATGGCGGCAACTGCGGCAGACCCACTGGAGAGGATGGTGGCGTTTGCAGACCCACGAGAGAGTATGGTGGCGTTTGCAGACCCACTGGAGAGGATGGCGCCGTCTGCAGGACAGGACGGAACGGTGTCGGCATTGTGGACAAACTCACATGGAGAAGAAGGGAGTACTGGTTGCGACGTCATTGAGGTCATCCCAGCAGGGAGATATGGTAGCATCGTGGACGACCTCACCGAAGCAGGAAGGCTTGCTGATAGCGACGTCGCTGATGAGGTCATCCAACTAGGGAGGCATGGTAGCGGCGTCGTGGATGACCTCACTGGAGCAGGAAGTTTCTGTGCCACCCCAGCTGCACAGCGACTCATAGCCTCCCTGGCTCCCTCAAGGGACGGATCCCAGATTTCCCCAGAGAGGCAAACAGAAGACAGGGATGGGTGGGAGGGAGCTTGAGGAGAAGCTGGAGAACGCTTCAATGTGGCCATCAGGGCCAAAATCTTGTCAAGAAGCCATAAAAATCTTTGCAGGGTCACTCACTGGCTGGATCATTTCTGTCAGGATTGGGTGAGAGTTGCTTGTAATGTGACCCCAAGGATGTGGAAATAGCAGACAGAGGTAAAAGTATATTTATTGGCAACAGGGAGGTGCACAGTAGCTAACAAGTAGAATGATTGAGCACAGAAGGAGGCACCCAGGTGGAACTAAATAGAACTAATTAATGAGAATCAGGTGTGCTGGCTGGACATGGAACAGAAAGTAAAGGTGCTTCAAAACACAGAGACCAAACAGGAAATACTAAGAAAACAAGAGCACCAGGACAGGAAGTGATTCAAAAACACAGGAAGTAGAAACTAGAAATATGAGCACTGGACAGGAATTAAAAGACTAAACACAGGAAAACACAAATGTGCCCAAACTGTCAGTAGCAAGCCTGACATTCTGGATGTTTTTAGAGGGTATAATGGGCGCAATAGAGGACCCTCGATCCGTTGACTCATTTGTTAGCTATTTATTTACAATTTCGAATGCATAAAAAAAGACAAACATATGTGTTCTTAACTTACAGAAGGATTATGATTGATAGACAGCACATCTCTTTTCAATGTTTGCGTATTTCCAGTATGACTGATCTGATAATATGGTCAGAGTGCAGAAGCGTTACTCCAGTGATGTAGAATCTTCAGAAATTGCCGAAGATATTCAAAATGGCCGACTGAATTTGTGGCATTTTATGTTGTTTGGACCGTATTTTCACATACTTTGCCGATTGCAAATACAATTAGATATGGTTTAATGGATACAATGAAACACAATAAAACATATAAAGTGAACTCATTTTTCCACTCTACTGGTACTTTAATGTTTAATGCGCTCTTCAGACCTCGGAAAATATTTGATTAGCACTAGACATATTGAAATATTGCCACCTGTAATGATATCAAATATGATTTAATATACAATGAATGTTTAAGCAGCTCCAACAATGTTTGGCTTCTGATTACAATATGGCTGATAGAAATTCATATGTGAAGATACAGTATGTACACTATTTTTAGTCAGGGTTTAAGGTTGACTCTTTCTTTTGGGTACTTGTTTCTGGTGTGGTCACCAGGTTTTTTTCCCCCAAGGAGGTTATAATCTAAAGATGCTGTTTTACACATGGGCTTGCGGAATACTGAGTCAAAACAAACCTTCAAGTTGAGGCTGAGTAAGAGACAAAAAAGGAGGGAGATAAAAATGGAGAAGTGGGAACGACGAAAGTTGAGGGAAGAGGTGCTAAAAGAAGGGGAGAGAAAAGCAAAAGAGGAAGACAGAAGGAAAATGGACAAAATACTGCGGAGGTGCAAAACACAGAACTGCAGTGGCAGATTTGATAGTGCCTCTCAACTTCACAGCTTCACAGCTGTGTGTGTGTGTGAGTGTGTGAAAGTTTTGCAGAGGTAGATGTGTGTATGTGCATGTGTGTGAACATGTGATGTGACTCATCTTTATGAAGGGCTGTCCCCTATCAACTCTATTTTAATCCAGTTTCACCATTTTAGCAGCAGCTGCTTTTTGACCATAGGAAAGTGAGCACAGTGAACAGTGTGTGATTGAACAACATTTTTCTTTTTAGACACATTTGTCACCAATTTTTCCATCAGACAAAGTTGACTCATCTGTGCCATGTCACACAGCTTCATATAAAGTTATATATAAGTATTAAGTCTGATCACATAACTACCAAAAAATGCTTTATAAGCACATCCATAGAGACAGGATATGTAACGTTGACGAGGACGAGGAGGCGTGGTGATGCGCGGATTGTTCTTCCGACAAGGACAGCAGGAACTCCAGAGACAGCGTGCAGGTAAGACAATGATTTATTTGCATAAATCATACAAAAATACAAAAACAAAAAAAAACAAGCAAACACAAGGAGAGCGAGACCGTGCCGACTGCACACGGGAAGCTAACGGAATAGCTCACTAGAAAACACTAAGACGGGACTTAGCGTACGAAAAACCACAGGGAACCAACGTGACAGTTGCATGAGAGCAAACAAAAGCACCAGGACGAGTGAGGCAAAAAGGCAGGACTAAATAGCTCTCTTGATTAGTACCCAGGAACAGGTGAGCGTCCTGAACACTAATCAGAGGCAGGTGACAATAATAAATAATAATAATTTATCGGCCGATAATATCGGCAGGCCGATATTATCGGCCGATAAATGCGTTAAAATGTAATAGCGGAAATTATCGGTATCGTTTTTTTTATTATCGGTATCGTTTTATTTTTAATTTTAATTTTTTAATTAAATCAACTTAAAAAACACAAGGTACACTTATAATTAGTGCTTCAACCCAAAAAACCTCCCTCCCCCATTTACACTCATTCACACTCATTCACACAAAAGGGTTGTTTCTTTCTGTTATTAATATTCTGGTTCCTACATTATATATCAATATATATCAATACAGTCTGCAGGAAAACAGTCCGTAAGCACACATGATTGTGCGTGCTGCTGGTCCACTAATAGTACTAACCTTTAACAGTTAATTGTACAAATTTTCATTATTACTATTTTCTATGTAACTGTTTTTAAATTGTTTTACTTTCTTTTTTATTCAAGAAAATGTTTTTAATTTATTTATCTTATTTTATTGTATTAATTTTTTTTCAAAAGTACCTTATCTTCACCATACCTGGTTGTCCAAATTAGGCATAATAATGTGTTGATTCCACGACTGTATATATCGGTTGATATCGGTATCGGTTGATATCGGTATCGGTAATTAAAGAGTTGGACAATATCGGAATATCGGATATCCGCAAAAAGCCATTATCGGACATCCCTAATAAATAACCATGGCAACCAAGAAGACACAGAACCGGGGTGCTGAAACAGAACTTAAACAACAAGTGAATCAAAATGTAAAAAAACTGTGATCCGGGCAACGATTCATAACAGGATAAACTGTTATGTTGGGTAATAAGGTTTATTACGGAAAAAAATCGAAGGAATTTTGATCTGTGGCGGCTTATTATCAGCATAGATCATGTTGGGTTTACTCTTTGTCAAGGCTTGGGAATTATTAGCAAAATAGAAAATATGTCTGGCTCTTCAATAAAATCTTACTCTATTGTGTTTCATAGCTACTTTGAAATGTTAAGGTAAACAGCAAATCACTGTTAGTTTTGCATGTGAAAATGTACTCCAGCACATGCAAAACCTGAGTGTGAAGACACAGCCAGCTATCTGAGACATCACACTTTTACTTCACCACCTTAAATCCAATTGCTTGTGCGCGTGTCTGAGTGTGTCAGAGTGCTTGTTCACAAGTGCAGAGTCGAGGTTGCAGAGAAGCTCGAAAAGGAATTGAATGGGTGGGCGGTGGAGGTCTGGGGAGAGAACATCAGGTACACCCAAACGTAAATGCTGAGCTGCAAAGCAAACAGAGGACCCCCGGCATAGAGACAGACGTCACTGACAGAGGCCTTTCAAAACCTCAACAATATCCAGATAAGTGAAAGTTATTTCCAGCATTAAAATAATGTTGTTTTTCAAAGTTTAATTGGTGGTCAGAGACGTATTTTAGCAGAGAGTACTCCGGCTTCCTCCCACCTCCAAAGACATGCACCTGGGGATAGGTTGATTGGCAACACTAAATTGGCCCTAGTGTGTGAATGTGAGTGTGAATGTTGTCTGTCTATCTGTGTTGGCCCTGCGATGAGATGGCGACTTGTCCAGGGTGTACCCTGCCTTCCGGCCGATTGTAGCTGAGATAGGCTCCAGCGCCCCCCGCGACCCCAAAGGGAATAAGCGGTAGAAAATGGATGGATGGATGGAAGATCAAACTATTATATATTCAGTCAGTTGAAATATATCTTAATTGTTTTACCGGAACACAAACATATACACTTATATTAAGATTTCAAGCCTCCCTCAGATTTGAGGGATGATCTGAAGTATAAATATGGGAGAGTATAATAACCATTTTGTGTGTCTGTTGAAGGAAGATTAGTAATCGTATTTAGGCTAATCACGGATAGGTTATAGATTTAAATATGTTAATAATTTTTGTAATTTCACCTAGATAATTCACCAAGAGCCATGAATATTTCAAGAAGCATTGCCGAAATGATCGCAAAGGACCCATCCTCTCTCTCTGGTTGAACAGGAGGGTTTTAAGAATGTTAATAAATTATTCATAACTATAATAATACATGCTATTTTATTATTTGGCTTAAATTGCTGTCCTGTGTTTAATAGTATCATAATCATAATCAATTAATTAAAGTAAAAGCAAAAGTACAAAATCATTAAATGATCAGGCATTTTCAAGCAAAAAGTATCGGTATCAGAATCGGCGATACTGGCCCTGTAATAACGCGGTATCGGATCGATACCAACCGTACTCACCACTTGATGGTTTACGGCTATGCGTTACGGTTATGCCTCTACATAAGGGTATTATTATTGTGTGTGTGTATAAGGACCCCCAAAATGGCACCTAATAGAAGACATATCATCAGCGTTTTGTTTCGCATAAGTCCTAAAAATGTGCGTGTGTCCACCATTGTAGCCCTCCCCGTAGTCAATAAGCTCCTTTTTCTCTATTCTCTTGTTGTTGGGCATTCATCCTCCACTGTTGCCATTTCTAATATAAAGAAACGTACAGTTCTTACTTGTATCTGTCAGTAGACTCACTATGGAAGCGCTGAAAACTACCGGTACAACAAAGATGGCGAGGAGAAGACGCCGCCGAAGTGGAGCCTCATAAATAAGACCCGCCCACAAAACGGTGTATCCTGAAGAGACATATAGACCTGCTCATGGGCAGTGCACCTTATAATTGGGTGGGCCTTCTGGTCTGAAAAATATGGTAATTATACCTGTTACATTTACAGCACATCTTTTTTAAAAAGTGACCTTTGACATTCATGTTTAAAGTGTTTGTGGTGTGATTTATAATACAGTGCAAGACTTTCCCGCTGCACATTACAACCTCGATAATAAATAATTTTTACTATTAGAATACTACTAGAATACTAGTACCAGTATCAGTACAGCACATTGAAATCCCTGAACACCAAAGTTCAACACACATTTTTTGAAAAAAAGATTTGAGATTGTATAAATGCATTTTATTTCATTTCTTACCAGTACAGTATATTTTTTTAGCATATGTGCTCTGTGAACAAGAACTTACCTGGGCTTTACATGAGCACGATGCACCTGAATTAAATACTTACTCACACACCACACGGCGCATACATGTAGCTACGTTCTTATTCATATTCATATTCATATTCATATTCATATTCATATTCATATTCATATTCATTCATGCTCAGTGGCCTTGTGGTTAGTGTCCGCCCTGAGATCGGTAGGTTGTGAGTTCAAACCCCGGCCGAGTCATACCAAAGACTATAAAAATGGGACCCATTACCTCCCTGCTTGGCACTCAGCATCAAGGGTTGGAATTGGGGGTTAAATTGATTGATTTAAACTTTTATTAGTAGATTGCACAGTGCAGTACATATTCCGTACAATTGACCACTAAATGGTAACACCCGAATACGTTTTTCAACTTGTACGTAAATCAATTCATGGTACAAATATATACTATCATCATAATACAGTCATCACA
The DNA here is from genome assembly GCF_033978685.3 of Nerophis lumbriciformis. Lineage (NCBI taxonomy): Eukaryota > Metazoa > Chordata > Actinopteri > Syngnathiformes > Syngnathidae > Nerophis > Nerophis lumbriciformis. The sequence goes on along the minus strand of NC_084548.2, from coordinate 33,710,933 downwards.
CAAGTTAATCATCAGAGTATATACATTGAATTATTTACAATCCGGGGTGTGGGATGAGGAGGGGGGCGCGGGGGGGTTAGGTTTGGTTGATATCAGCACTTCAGTCATCAACAATTGCATCATCTGAGAAATGGACATTGAAACAGTGTAGGACTGACTTGGTAGGATATGTACAGCGAGCAGTGAACATAGTGAGTTCAGAAAGCATAAGAACAAGTATATACATTTGATTATTTACATTTGATTATTTACAATCCGGGGAAGTGGGATGTGGATAGGGTGTTAGTCAAGGGTTGAAGTTGCCTGGAGGTGTTCTTTTAGTGTGGTTTTGAAGGAGGATAGAGATACACTTTCTTTTACACCTGTTGGGAGCGCATTCCATATTGATGTGGCATAGAAGGAGAATGAGTTAAGATCTTTGTTAGATCGGAATCTGGGTTTAACGTGGTTTGTGGAGCTCCCCCTGGTGTTTTTACGTTATGGAAATAGTTTGACATGTACTTCGGTATCAGGGAGGTGTCTCAGATTTTATAGACTTCGCTCAGTGCAAATGATTCCCGGGCGCAGCCACCGCTGCTGCTCCCTGCTCCCCTGTGGGGATGGGTCAAATGCAGAGGATAATTTCACCGCACCTAGTGTGTGAGTGACAATCATTGGCACTTTAACTTTTTTAACTTTAACTCTATGTAGTAAAGGTGTCCAATCATTTTCCAGCAAGGGCTGCATTAAGAAAAAATTAACCACTTTAAATCGTTTTGTAAATTTGAGATGCTAAAATCAATACAATGAAAGCTACTGTATATCTGAATAAAACATTCACATCTTTGCTTAAAGGTAAACAAACAAACAAACAAACAAACAGATTAGAGTAATATCTAATCTAACCTCCTGTAGGTATTGAATTTCTTCTTCTTTATTATTTTATGTCCACCAACTAAAACATTTTAACGGCTTTAGCACCCTTGAAGACTTACCATATCTTGCCAGAAATTTGTAGAGATGTTCATCATAAAGGGTCGCACAGAAATCATCAACAATCATATGCAGTAAGATGCACAGGTTGTTGGCCGTTTTGTTTTTCAGGTCCCATTTTTGGGGGGGCTTCAGGTCCTTTGGGCATTTTTTCATAGTTTTTTGTGTAATGTTCTCCTCCGGGATGTGTTTATTTTATCTTTCAGAGGACCGATGATGATTTTCGTTTTTCTGACTTATTAATGTCGTTACAACGTTGGATAAAGGTGTTAAACAATGCCAAAGCATCAAATCAAAAGGTACATCCATTTTGGCGTGAGCTTCCACACAGTTTTGGATGCCTCTGATTGCAGGGTTTTGCACTCTGGCGACATTGCAACCTCACAGTGAGGTGAACATGCTTATTTAGTAGGGCTGTACATCTCTTTGTGATGGACGGTTCATCCATCCATCCATTTTCTACCGCTTATTCCCTTTTGGGGTCGCGGGGGGCGCTGGAGCCTATCTCAGCTACAATCGAGCAGAAGGCGGGGTACACCCTGGACAAGTCGCCACCTCATCTCAGGGCCAACACAGATAGACAGACAACATTCACACTCACATTCACACACTAGGGCCAATTTAGTGTTGCCAATTAACTTATCCCCAGGTGCATGTCATTGGAGGTGGGTGGAAGCCAGAGTACCCGGAGGGAACCCACGCAGTCACGGGGAGAACATGCAAACTCCACACAGAAAGATCCCGAGCCCGGGATTGAACCCAAGACTACTCAGGACCTTCGTATTGTGAGGCAGATGCACTAACCCTCTTCCACCGTGCTGCCCATGGACGGTACAATAAGCATCTAAATACATAGGTTATAATACGTTAAAAAAACAAAGTATTTTAAAAACAGAACAAATCGATATAGTGTCTGAACGATACGATACAATGTATGAATAATTGATTCAATGGTTAACATAAGTTGATGGACACATCATTTTTTACGCCACAAAATAACAAAATCCTCTCTTCCTGTGCATACTCCTCCTGTTGGAGGATAAATATTTAGGACCTTGGCACCAAGCACTCAGAGTAGATCTGTCCAACCTAAGTCTTATGAGCATGAACTGATGCAAACTACTCTGATGAAAGGCCAGATGTCTTTTAAGATAAACTGAACACTCAACTAATCAGTTGAAAGCTTTGAGATGAACAATAACCTGGATGAAAACGAACACACATCGGCACATTCATCTAAACATTTATAAAAAAAAAAAGCACATTCTATAAAAGTGACAGGCTTACAGTATTTCAAATTTGTAAAAGACAACATATGTATAGCCCCAGGGAAGGTGCTACACTGCGGCTCGGGGGGCTAATGCCCGTCAGAAATCTGTTAAGCCCCAGTTCAGCCCCCACACAACATTTTAGGGTCCTATTATGCAAAACCAACATTTCTTATCTATTGGTACCTGCTGTTTTGTACTTGGGATCTACATAAGTCCTGAAAATTTTAAATCAAACCCTGGCAGCAATGCGGAAATATTTATAAAACAATCTTGCCTTCCTTAATCCTTACTCCAAAGGATCCATTTGGAGTAACGCAACCGGGTCTACTTTCCAAACGCCTATTAAATGTCCAGCTAAGGTTTTTAGCTGCCTAATCACAATGCGCTTCTTCCAGAGCAATCCTCTGTAAATTGAAAGGTAAAAACTTTTGTTTTCATCACTTTTTCCTTATTTGGCAGTAACTTACTGTTTTTGTTAATATTGCTCAATAACTACAGTAGTATTTGACTCTCATTTTGACTGTAGTAATGTCGGCCAAGCACCCCAAAAGCCACAAGACAATATTCGATAGTGACTATGTTTCCATGCACTAAACTAAATCTGAGTTCTCATACAGTTCGGCTCTAAAGAAGCATCCTACAACCCATGGAAACACTTTCATCTAATCATGTTTGGCTTTTGAGAAACCGGACTAACATACCTAGATTATGCGCTTGGAAGGCAGATCTCTCGAGTGTGGGCTGCCAAAGGGGACCCTTCATATCACGCATGCGTCAGTCTCAATATGCGGCATATAACCTGAAAGCAGATCCCATTCAATAAAAATATAGGCAACAACTGAAATGAAGAGAAAACTGTTTAGTTGTTTCACAAAGTGAAAGTGCATTGATGGGAGAAAGAAAAGAAAGGTAGCTTGTCACGGCTTGGGCGCATGCTAATGCACATTCTTCAGTGAACCCCGCGGAGCGCACCTCGGGACACGCCCACGGCCGCTCATCTCCTGCACGCGTCACTCCGGCAGCAGCAAGCAGCTGCTTTCCATCAGCACTCAACGCACCTGTCGCTAATCAGAGGACTGCTTTCAAAAGCCTGCATAACCTGCTATCCGGGGCGAGAACATAATCATCTGTTGGAGTACCGTAAGCGATCACCTAGCTCTATGCAACGTTGCTCTTTCTCTGTGTGTTCTCCACCGTCGTGTTTAATAAAAATAATAATAATAGATTTTATTTATAAAAAGCACTTTATATTGAGTAAACAATCTCAAAGTGCTACAGTGTATTAAAAAATAAAATAAAATGTAAAAGATAATAAAGAAATAAAAAAAATAAAAACTAGAACAGCCAAATAGCTATAGCTAGTATGCACATATCTAAAAAAAGGCTTTTTTTTAAAAAGAAGGGCTTTTAAGCCTTTTTTAAAAGCCTCCACAGTCTGTGGTGCCCTCAGGTGGTCAGGGAGAGCGTTCCACAGACTGGGAGCGGCGGAGCAGAAAGCCAGGTCTCCCATTGTTCGTAGCTTTGACCTCGGAGGTTGGAGGAGGTTAGCCTGTCCGGAGCTGAGGTGTCGTGTGGAGGATTTGGGGGTGAGTAGTTCTTTGAGGTAGAGGGGGGCATTTCCATGGAGGCACTGGTGGGTTAGCAGAGAGACTTTGAATTCAATCCTGAGTGGAACAGGAAGCCAGTAAAGGGATTTGAGAATTGGGGTGATGTGGTCATATTTCTGCACTCTCATCACTCTCGTGTTTTCCTTGTCGTCCTTCCTGCAGACTGCCTTCGTTCCACGTGACGAGCTGTGCGTCTCGTCTTCCTTGTTGTTCCCCTCTAGATTCTGGACTGCTTCCCTCGATCTTCGACCTCCCACTTGGACACAGACCTGTTGACGCTTGGCTATATCCCCCGACTACCTGCCTGTCTTACGGACATTCAAGCCCGCCTTTCACCTCCGGGACCCCCGCCTCTCGCTCAACACTCCCGGTAACACACAACAGCTAATCTCCACACATAGTCTCACACACACACACACACACACACACACACACACACACACACACACACACACACACACACACACACACACACACACACACACACACACACACACACACACACTCTTGGACTTTTGTCACACTCCTGGACTTTTGTCACACTCCATTCCCTTGTTGATTATTATTATTATTAATTTGTATTTATATATATATATATATATATATATATATATATATATATATATATATATATAAATTATATATATAAATAAAATAGAAGCTTAATACCACGGCCTTGTTGTCTGTGCCGTCTACTCCCCCAGTACACAACATTGCTAAGGAGATGGAGAATTTAATTTGGACTCCCAAACAAAATACAAATGAGATGGAAGAGAATGAAGCAGGTATATTTACAAGACAAACAATGAAGCGTACACAAACCGCTTCACGCTGCATTTGTGCACTTGTAAGTGGTTAACAATAACTCTGTATTCAGCACAACTGGCAAGCTTGTCCAGAACAATAGCAACTTAATTTTATACAGTATTGGCAGGGGCACAAACATTCTTTTTCTTCAGATTAAAACTCCCATTAATACACAGAGCTTTATGAATGAGCTCTGAGATGTTCAAAAGTTTTGTTTCCATGATTTACGGTCCGAAAATTCCCTCGAAACACCTCTCTCCCGCATATTGTTTTTGCTACGGATTTGCAATTCTTGGTAGTAGTGTAATGTTCGTGGCGTAATATAAGATAATTTCTTGATGCTGTCTACTATTTAAAATCAGCATAGCCATTAGAGATGTAATATTTGTAATATGTGCACTATTACGCAGACGTCACATAAGGTACAACAAGAACTTCACTGTTGACTTGTAAGGAGCCGCAGATGCCTTGTTTTGGTGAACGTCATAGGTCAACCGGAAAAGCAATACATTAGTCCGCCCTAAAAGGAAATAAGCGCCCCCCAGTGTACAGGAGGCACATGGCATATGAGCAACAGTTACATTAGACAGTGTGCATGCACACTGAGGCTTCACATGCACGTGTGAAAAATAAATACAAAAGAACAAACTATTTTAGAAATCATTGTGTGGCTTTCTCGGCTGAGGTCGTTTGCCCAAACTGACGTCTGCAACAAGGAAACAAAAAGGGTACTATTTCTATCAAAAGGTATATTGAAAGCCATTACATGATTTTAAAAAAAAAAAGTAAAACTCATAAATTAACTAACTACCTTCAACTATACAACGGTGCGGCGTCTGCAGTTATGCGGAACCTGTATTGGTCCGTCGTGGTGAAGAAAGGAGCTAAGCTTGAAGGCAAAGCTCTCAATTTAACGGTTGAGTTACGTTTCTATCCTCATCTAAGGTCATGAGCTTTAGGTTATGACCGAAAATACAAGATCACGGGTACAAGCGGCCGAAATGAGTTTCCTCCGTCGGGTGGCGGGGCTCTCCCTTAGAGATAGGGTGAGAAGCTGTGTCATTCGGAAGGATTTCAGAGTAAAGCCGCTGCTCCTCCACATCGAGAGGAACCAGATGAGGTGGTTCGGGCATCTGCTCAGGATGCCACCTGAACGCCTCCCTAGTGGCTAGGCAGAGGGAAGTCTGGGCTTCCCTGCTTAGGCTGCTGCCCCCGCGACCCGACCTCCGATAAGTGGAAGAAAATGGATGGATGGATGTTATATCTGATGAGATTAATCAGAGCAAACACATAAACAAAAAGTCTGATTAAAAAATATTTAGATGTAAAATTTATTTTTTTCCTGAATAAATTAGTAGATGTGTTTATTCTCCCAGTCGGGACCAATAGATTAAATTCTGTGCAAGATTACTGCACACACCACAATGTAAGCTTAAATGTTGTGTTTCAACTTCTATACTAATATTAGCCATATTTCATTATTTTGTTCTTCTGGGATGCACTTTCAGCTGTGTAAGGGGGAAGCGGCACAACGCTGTTTGAAAATTAATTGCGCCTTGAAGAGCCCGACTTTCGCGACGGTGTAACGGTATGGTCGCGCTCACACACGGACACATGATTGCCACAAATACACATTCACGTACAAACTGTACATGAACACGATCACATACACCAACACGTGCGCAGGACAAGCGTCGATAAAGGCAGATTGTCTCGTCCAGGATTATACAGACCTTCATTGCTTCCCTAGTATTTACCACTACGGCATCAATATTTCAGTATCGATCCGCACATCACGAGTGTACACAAATCTTGCCAAGGATGTTGTTACTGCTGTCTTCTTTTCCACGAGTCAGGTCAAATCAGTGACGCTCGCGGATGGGTACTGACGAACGGCAATGCTGGGAGACGTTACGCGGAGTTGCTGTTCAACAGCCCTTACATATCATGGATAGCCCGGGTTTATTTTGCGGGAAGCATTGGCTCTCGTGTTGTTTTAAAGATAAACGGTACACAGATTGCTACACTCTCGCCAAAACACCCAGTGTATGTATTTACAATCATTCTCGTCTTCAGTCACGTAAACTAACATAGCAAGCGTGTGAATCTTTTCCCTGGCAGCCCTTGCTCTCGTGTTGTTTGAAAGACAAAAACGTCAACTGATTTCTGTTTTCGTGTGATACCCGGGGGGTGGGCGTGGTCGGGGGTGGGGCAGGGGGCGTGGTTAAGAGGGGAGGAGTATATTTACAGCTAGAATTCACCAAGTCAAGTATTTCATATATATATATATATATTTCAGTGTTCATTTATTTACACATATACACACACATAACACTCATCTACTCATTGTTGAGTTAAGGGTTGAATTGTCCATCCTTGTTCTATTCTAACCATGCTGAACACCCTCTCTGATGATGCATTGATGTGTGGCACGCACAAAAGTGCTTTCATCAAATGCATTAGAGTCTGGAATCTTCCATCTCTCCCTAGCATGGCCCAAAACCGGTCAATCTTTGCTTCCTGAGGAAGATCTTCAGTGCCAAGCACTTGGTCGTCCACTACTTCTTCCCGGAGGCTATCCAGGTCCAATCGCAGCTGCGACTTGGAACTTACAAGCTGTTATGAGAGTAGCGTATGTGTGTGTGTGGCCCTTATAGGTGAGCATGTGAGGTGAGTGACGTCAGTGAGTGTGTGGGCGAGAGAAGAGAGGGAGCGGTAGCGTGAGTGCGGGCAGGGACTAGTTTGTTTTGTGTTGGATTGGCTGTGTGCAAGCAATCAATAAAGCAAGATTTGCAACTAATCGCCAGACTCAGGCAGGAAAGGTGCAACAAAGCGTATTTCTTCATCTTACTCGTCGTCGGCGTTGCCATGGCTGTATCTTCCTTGTTCTTCTGCTTCGTCTCCTTGTTGTGTGCGCAGTTGTGCACTGCACTCTCTAAAAGCCGTATATGTTATTGATGTTATAGATGGCAGTATTGTCCTGTTAAAGAGTGTCACAACATTGCTGTTTACGGCAGACGAACTGCTTTACGGTAGACGAAAACATGACTGCTGTAGTTGTGTGTTGTTGCCGCGCTGAGAGGACGTTAATGAAACTGCCTAACAATAAACCCACATAAGAAACCAAGAACTCGCCCTCGATCATTCTACAGTTATAATGTGATTGGGCAGGCACACTGTTTATATCGTGGGAAAGCGGACTCAGGTCTACATGGAGCTGGAGGGGGCGTGGCCTCCAGCTCCGCCTGAATTTCGGGAGAAAATTTGTCCCGGGAGGTTTTCGGGAGAGGCGCTGAATTTCGGGAGTCTCCCAGAAAATCCGGGAGGGTTGGCAAGTATGATTTCAACACTCGATTAATCCAAAGTTTGCTGTTTCTCCACTTCATTAATCCAAAGATTCACAGCTGATTCTTATCAATTGAGGTGGCTGCTACCGATTCAGCTGAATCGCTCACTTGTCAAACCAGATAGTCGGTCAGATCGGTTTATCTTTTAGAACACTATTCTTTAGTAAAACACTCGGCCTTTGTCTTCAGGCTGTTAGGAAGTCACACAAAAAGAAATAATAAAATATTATTTTCATCACATCTTGGTATGCGCACAATAACACCGGCATGTGACGTGTGGTGACAGCAGTGTTGCTAAAAGCAGCCTTTTTATGCAGCTCTGAATCGATCGGAGAGTGTGCAGGTGTACCTAATGTTGTGGCCGGGTGGATATATATAATGTGTTTTAATTTTATTTTCGACCTTGTCTGCAAAAAAACGACAGTGCTGATGACTTCGGTGTACATTTTCAGAAGATAAGTTACAATATTTTTGGAGAGGGTAGGGCGTGGTTTCATTTGCAATCTGGGAACGCCTCCACAAACAAACATCTTGCAGAACAGAGGTTATAAATATGTCTGTGGAGCAGAATTTACGCATATTATCCAGGCCACATGGGAGTGTTATAAATGTAGATTAAAATCATAAGTCACCTTTAAGAATGTGTTGCGGGCCAATAAAAAAACAGCTGAACCTGGGCCGCACTCTGGAGACCCCTGATATAGTTCAACTGTTCCTACATAATAGCAGCCTACTAAATGTATGTGAGTCCCCATTAGAGTTTAATTACATCACAGAAGTATGCGCAAATGTGGGCAATTCTGTGTAATGTTGATCCTTTAGGTCAGACAACTGGATCATTTTGCCTAAAAAACAATTTGACTTTAAAGCTCCTTCTATTTCTATACTCACACCACCTCAGTGCAGCTCTCAGCTAATCGCTAAGCCCAAGCCCATCCAATCTTTAGCAGTCCTGAATGTTTAATCATGGCAATTGCACACCGAACTTAAGCGGTTACAACTAGTCGGGCAAACCTCTGCATTACAGGATGCTCTCACTGCTACACAAGTGGAAATGACAGCGGTGAAATGTGGTGCATATTGTGGCACTTTACGACCCCTGGTCCTGCTGGGCTTGCCTTTGCGTGTGTGAAAAAAATGTAATAAATGTGTATTAGAGAAAGTCGGACAAAGCTACAGCATGCCAAAGCACTCGGTGGAATAATTGAGCCCTCCACTGCCATTTTGTTTCTCACATTTAATAAGATTAGTAATAATCACTATATATTTGTAACACTCCTGATGATTCAAGGTGTGTATCTGGTAATGCAATTGTTGCTCAGCCTTTATCGATCAATACTCCTGTGATTTGCTTGAATCTGCAAGCAGGAAATAAAAGCCGAGAAAACAAGGTTGTTTCTAAGTCTCCGCAGCGCTTAGAGTTTGAAATTTGTTGTTATTAGACTCGCAACCCCTTGTAAGAATTGCACTGGGTGTAATTAGGAAACAATAACACAATCAATATCTGAGATGCAGCTGAAAGCGCACTGCATAGTTTGCCATTCATATCACTTTGGCCTGCAAAACATTAAACAGGAATCGGTTCACTGATTACTCCCAAGTTTACTGTCCCAGTTGACAAGTGTGTGCTGGATATTGAGCAGAGTGCACATCCCCCTCAGGTCGGTCGCAGGCTTTATTACAGTGTGGTGATGTGCAAGTGGAGGGGGAACAAGAGTTCTAATGGGGAAGAGAGAATACCCAGGAGAAATGAAAAGACAGGTGAAGCGATGATCTGAAAATAAAGTATAGCGGATTGGATACACAACTACTCACATCATGAGAAACACTTTAAGATAAGCATGTTTGTGTGTTGTGTTGTAGCATCAATTCAATTACTTTAATTTGTTTTTGTGTTTCCACTATGGGGTGCTTTTCCAGCTTGCACTAAACACTAATTCCCTTACTGTACATATAGTGACTCTCGTCTCAGGTCTTGGCCGTGCAGGTGTGTTTGCATCTGGAAAGAGGTACAGTGCTTCAACACACATGACTAGAAACAAACATAATAAAGATAAATTGACAAAAAAACCCACATTCAGACACTGTTGTTTTGTTACACTATTCTATCAGAATTATCCTCCCTCTATCGAGCAACTGTTTCCCTTTGTTTTCATCCCCCCATTAAGAGAGTCAGTCTGCAGGTCATGCACAGTAAGTGCGTCCACAGGGAGAAGAATACCTTTCTCCTTCCTGGACAAAAACGGAATGTAAGAATGAGTATGCATGTCTGAAGTTTACATACAGTCACTAAATATTTAGCTGCATTTCCATTGAAGTTTTTCGCACAATAAAAGCTATATTTCAAAAATGTTGACAAAGTATATCAGGTGTTTCAATTAAAGGGTGTTTTTGTGTCATGAGCCGTAATTCTCGTAAAATCTCGTCCCGCAAGACTCCACTTGGAGGAAGATGGACCCTTTGCCATTCCATGGTTTTGGAGCTGTGATTACAATCGCAGTCAATGCTGTTGCAGTGATACGTCCTTACATATGGCAGCGGACACGAATAAGGGATTTTTGTAGGAGACAGTTGACTTTCTGGGACTGACTCTCTTGTCATTTAAGAATGGTGGGATTTTTTCCAAAGTGTCATCATTTTAGGGTACCAGCACTCTGTGGAGAAAATGCGGCGTGGTGCTTGGGAACAAGCACTGTCTAGGTGCCTGTCCCTTTAAGAAGGCCGACCTGCCTTGGTTCTCCACCTGGGTCAGGAATTCAAAATGAGTCCCTCTCCTAGCTGGAAGTCATACTCAGAGGGCTGTAAATTTGCCCAAGTGTAAATTTAGGGTAAAAGCAGGGAGTAGATATGACTCTCTTGTCATTTAAGAATGGTGGGATTTTTTCCAAAGTGTCATCATTTTAGGGTACCAGCACTCTGTGGAGAAAATGCGGCGTGGTGCTTGGGCCAGCCGGAAGACATAGCCTGGGAACGCCTCGGGATCCCCCGGGAAGAGCTGGAAGAAGTGGCTGGGGAGAGGGAAGTCTGGGCTTCCCTGCTTAGGCTGCTGCCCCCGCGACCCGACCTCGGATAAGCGGAAGAAGATGGATGGATGGATGGATGGATGTAGGAGATAGTTGTGAACGAGGAATGTCATGTCCGGTGTTTAGGTATCCTGTAATTGCGAAACAAGTGTTTCCATCATGCTTTCCGTTGTGTCCTTGGGCAAGACACTTCACCCTTGCTCCTAATGGGTGCTGGTTAGCGCCTTGCATGGCAGCTCCCGCCATCAGTGTGTGAATGTGTGTGTGAATGGGTGAATGTGGAAATACTGTCAAAGCGCTTTGAGTACCTTGAAGGTAGAAAAGCGCTATACAAGTATAACCCATTTATCATTTATTTATTATTTACAACACACTTCAATATCAAAACGTCTGAAAAACCACCTCATGGGAGTGTAAACATGTTTTAATGATATTTGAGAGGTTTTTTGGAAACGCAGCTAGTGCGTAGTTTCTGGCAAACAGAATAAACCCCCATGACTGGGAGAACCATATTGATTTGTGCACTGTATGTACATCGACTCAGATGAATCACTGTATATATAGTGTCAATATTTGTAAAAATGCAAATTTATAGGTAAACCTAGATAGACAAAGTTTGGTGTCTGGTGTTCCATCCATCCATTTTCTACCGCTCGTCCCTTTTGGGGTCGCGGGGTGTGCTGGAGCCTATCTCAGCTGCATTCGGGCGGAAGGCGGGGTACACCCTGGACAAGTCGCCACCTCATCACAGGGCTAACACAGATAGACAGACAACATTCACACTCACATTCACACACTAGGGCCAATTTAGTGTTGCCAATCAACCTATCCCCAGGTGCATGTCTTTGGAGGTGGGAGGAAGCCGGAGTACCCGGAGGGAACCCACGTAGTCACGAGGAGAACATGCAAACTCCACACAGAAAGATCCCGAGCCTGGGATTGAACTCAGGACTACTCAGGACCTTTGTATTGTGAGGCACATGCACTAACCCCTGTTCCACCGTGCTGCCGTGTCTGGTGTTATAAACCAAAATGACATGGTGTAGATGTACAAAAGTAAAAAAAAACAAATGTATAATCTAGTGATTTTTGGACCCCTTAGTGAGAGTAAATCAGACAGTGAAATAGGTGTTAACTAAGGGTGTACCAAGTCATTTTACCAACGTTTCGATTCGCTATTTGTGGTTGCCAATACAATTCAGGGACGATATTGTTTTTTTACAGCGATATGATCCGAAACGTAGGTTGATTGGCAACACTAAAAAAATTGGCCGTAGTGTGTGAATGTGAGTGTGAATGTTGTCTGTCTATCTGTGTTGGCCCTGTGATGAGGTGGCGACTTGTCCAGGGTGTACTCCGCCTTCCGCCCGATTGTAGCTGAGATAGGCTCCAGCGCCCCCCGTGACCCCGAAGGGAATAAGTGGTAGAAAATGGATGGATGGATGGATGATTTGAAACGATTGAGTTAGTTGAAATACATTCAGTAACTTTTTAGTAAAAACAATTCAACCAGTGTGACTGTAAAATAAATAGTGGACACTGCAGGTGATGTTCCCTATTTTCCTGTTGTTTCTTTTAAGGGAATTATATGTAGCTCCTGGGTTCGATCCCCGGGCTCGGGATCTTTCTGTGTGGAGTTTGCATGTCCACCCCGTGACTGCGTGGGTTCCCTCCGGGTACTCCGGCTTCCTCCCACCTCCAAAGACATGCACCTGGGGATAGATTGATTGGCAACACTAAATTGACCCTAGTGTGTGAATGTGAGTGTTGTCTGTCTATTTGTGTTGGCCCTGCCATGAAGTGGCGGTTTGCCCAGGGTGTACCCCGCCTTCCGCCCGAGTGCAGCTGGGAGTGCAGCTCATCCCAGCACACCCCGCGACCCCGGGAGGGACAAGTGGTAGAAAATGGATGGATGGATACAAACAAGCAAGTAAACAATTATTAATGGCCAATGCATTCACATCTTATTTGAATAAAGTGCAACCAACACTTTAGGTTGAATGAACAAAAGGAAACATTTTCTGCTCACATTTTCAACATTTAAGCAATTTTCAACAAAACTACATAACCAACATTTTAACAGTAGATTTACCTGCTAAATACAGCTTCCCAACCCAGCCATACAGTATCTGTTGTCTGCCCTGCCGTCGCCGATGACGGACAGCGTCCCAGGTGTATTCCCTTCATCCCTTTTAATGGTGTTGGCCCCTCGCTTCCTAATTTCTATAGCCTCTTTCATCCCATCTCTTGTATTTATTTGTTTCTAATGAATTTTTTTTTTTTTTTTTTTCATAAATAAATACAATCATGTGTGCCTACGGACTGTATCCCTGCAGACTGTATTGATCTATATTGATATATAATGTATACATTGTGTTTTTTATGTTGATTTAATAAAAAAATAAATAATAATAATAATTTTTTATTTTTTTTAAATTTCTTGTGCGGCCCGGTACCAATTGGTCCACGGACCGATTGGTTGGGGACCACTGCTATAGATGGCGTCACACCAGGAGAGACTGACATATTGAGTATCGCGATGGAAAGGAGGCGTTTCCAGTACAGTTACTTATCTACCGATTACTCAAAAACTAATTAATATTGTGGGAAATTACTGCCGGATGAATTTTCAAGAGCAAAAAAAAAATACTAGAGATGTTCGATAATGGCTTTTTTGCCAATTTTCGATATTCCGATATTGTCCAACTCTTAATTACCGATTCCGATATATACAGTCGTGGAATTAACACATTATTATGCCTAATTTTGTTGTGATGACCCGCTGGATACATTAAACAATCTAACAAGGTTTTCCAAAATAAATCAACTCAAGTTATGGAAAAAAATGCCAACATGGCACTGCCGTATTTATTATTGAAGTCACAAAGTGCATTATTTTTTTTAACATGGAATTTGGGACATGCTCTCCCTGAGAGAGCATGGGGAGGTTGAGGTTGAGGTTGGGGGGGGGGGGGGGGGGGGGGGGGGGGGGGGGGGTGGGGGGTTTTGGGGGGTAGCGGGGGTGTATATTGTAGCGTCCCGGAAGAGCTAGTGCTGCAAGGGGTTCTGGATATTTGTTCTGTTGTGTTTATGTTGTGTTACTGTGCGGATGTTCTCCCGAAATGTGTTTGTCATTCTTGTTTGGTGTGTGTTCACAGTGTGGCGCATATTTGTAACAGTGTTAAAGTTGTTTATACGGCCACCCTCAGTGTGACCTGTATGACTGTTGATCAAGTATGCCTTGCATTCACTTGTGTGTATGAAAAGCCGTAGATATTATGTGACTGGGCCGGCACGAAAAGGCAGTGCCTTTAAGGTTTATTGGCGCTCTGTACTTCTCCCTACGTCCGTGTACACAGCTGCGTTTTTTAAAAAGTCATACATTTAACTTTTGAAACTGATACCGATAATTTTGAAACCGATAATTTCCGATATTACATTTTAAAGTATTTATCGGCCAATACTATCGGCAGTACGATATTATCGGACATCTCTAAAAAATACATAAAGAGAATGTGTTCGTTAAATAAGTCCTGCAGATAAGGAACATAATATGTTGTGTGCAGGTTCAAATCAGGTGACTAAGATAAATTACAAATTACACAGGGAATAAGAAAACAGGCAGAAACATGTTTTCCACGTAAAGGCTATTACATTATCATTACACTTGCCAAGCAATTTGAGTGACACACAATACAAACAAATTCTACTGTATCTAGTAAGGATGTTCTGAACAGGGTTCTATGTGCCGATGCCAATCATCCATGAGTGAGATCGGCCAATTCCAACACGGATCACAAGTTTTTTACTGTAAATTAAAAACATGTTGTATGGTGAGTGCTTCTGACAATATAGTGAAGTGAAGTGAATTATATTTATATAACGCTTTTTCTCTAGTGACTCAAAGCGCTTTACATAGTGAAACCCAATATCTAAGTTACATTTAAACCAGTGTGGGTGGCACTGTGAGCAGGTGGGTAAAGTGTCTTGCCCAAGGACACAACGGCAGTGACTAGGATGGCGGAAGCGGGTATCGAACCAGCAACCCTCAAGTTGCTGGCACGGCCACTCTACCAACCGAGCTATACCGACCCATATAACAATATCAACACAATATTTAAACAAGTTCTCTTTTTGATTGCATACTGTAATGTTACACGGTTTAAGGAAATCATTTCAGTTAGAAACGCCCCCATTTTCTATTGGCTGTCAATGTCACCTGATAAAGGTCGAAGCTCAGAGCAGCCAACTTGTTTTTCCATTTTGTGTGAGACAATGAGCTATTCAAAATTTTCCTCTGAAGCTTTGCATCATCGATGTTAAGCCTTGAATAAGCTTTGTAAGTGTATCCAATATAATTAATTTGTGCACTTCTTAGAATATATAAAATAATGCTAAAAGTTAACATGCTAGTCTTTGTGCAACACAACTGCTTATTTTGCTTTGTTTTTTGATTTAATGTAATCATTGATCACACATATTATACATATAAGAACAAGTTTTGTGTATGTCTTTCAGTCTCACAATATAAAGAAAGAATCTTCTGGCGTGTAAACTTTGTGACAAAGACCAACAGTAAACAGCCTCCTAAATTACTTCAACGTCGTAAGTTATCATTCACTTTTCAACGCCAAGGACCAGTGTTTAGCTATCTGTCACTTTGTGCAGCCACGTATGCAGGGAATAGAATACATACAATTTTTGAGCACTTGAGTAACACACTAGATAATGATAGTAGATACTAAGAAATGCAGTTTATTTGCCAAAATGAAGGTGATTATTATTAGCTTAGAGGAACGGCCTTACACTGTATGGGAACAAATATTTAGCCATTAGCCGCTTATCAGTCGGGGATCTAAAAATATGTCTGTCAACCAAAGGGGATTGGCAATTGTGATCGGCACTGAAAGGCATTAATCGGAAAATGGTGATCACATGCTTTTTCACGAAAATCGTCTGATACTGATCGGTGGCTGATCAACCCGCACATCCCGAGTACTTACTACACCGTCCGTTACATTAGGCAGAAGAATTTGAGGGAACTCGCAAGAGAGGAAAAACTTTAATGCACTGGAAATCATGTTGTCTCGAAGCTGATAGGGATGCAATTTGGTGCCTGGAAAGACGATCGTCAGTTTTAGCCATGCTGACTTCCAAATCTGGTAGTTAATTTCAAACAGTAGAGGGGATATAGGGGATGTTGTTGCGGTAAAAAAACAAAACATTCACAAAACATTTTGACCGAAAATAATTTCCTGCTGTCCATTCAAGTGGTACGTGCTCCATTTCTTGCTCTATGACAGTGTTTTTCAACCACTGTGCCGCGGCACATTAGTGTGCCGTGGCTTACAGTCTGGTGTGCCGTGGGAGATTATCTAATTTCACCTATTTGGGTTAAAAATATTTTTTGCAAAACAGTAATTATAGTCTGCAAATGATGTGTTGTTGTTGAGTGTCGGTGCTGTCTAGAGCTCAGCAGACTAACCATGTAATACTCTTAAACATCAGTAGGTGGCAGCCGGTAGCTAATTGCTTTGTAGATGTCGGAAACAGCGGGAGGCAGTGTGCAGGTAAAAAGGTATCTAATGCTTTAACCAAAAATAAACAAAAGGTGAGTGCCCCGAAGAAAAGGCATTGAAGCTTAGGGAAGGCTATGCCGAACGAAACTAAAACTGAACTGGCTACTAAGTAAACAAAAACAGAATGCTGGAGGACAGCAAAGACTTACTGTGGCGCAAAGACTTACTGTGGCGCAAAGACGGCGTCCACAATGTACATCCGAACATGACATGACAATCAACAATGTCCCCACAAAGAAGGATAAAAACAACTGAAATATTCTTGATTGCTAAAACAAAGTAGATGCGGGGAATATCGCTCAAAGGAAGACATGAAACTGCTACAGGAAAATACCAAAAAAAAAAAAGCCACCAAAATAGGAACGCAAGACAAGAACTAAAACACTACATACAGGAAAACAGCAAAAAACTCCAAATAAGTCATGGCGTGATGTGACAGGTGGTGACAGTACACCTACTTTGAGATAAGAGCTATATAGATGCATGCTTGGTTATGGTTTAAAGTCGTATCCAACAATAGCGACAACGACTTTTTACTGTCGACTGAGTTTCGTTTTTTAATGATTTCTGCTCGTGGTGTGCCTCCGGATTTTTTCAACGCAAAAAATCTGCCTCGGCTCACAAAAGGTTGAAAAACACTGCTCTATGACATGTATTTCCTATAGTTATTTTATTTACATGCAGCCCATTACTTCCTGGTATCCATGTTGTGTTTTCTATAATATTCTTTATTTTGTTGACCTGTTGAAAGGACTATGCATGGTTAGCTTATTTAATGTGTAACATTGTGCAGATGTCATGTTTATTATGTCAACATTCTGATAATGTATCACAAGCAATCATGGATGAAGTATTTAAGGAAGGAAGAGCTTGCAGTCAAATTATGAATAATTACGTATTGTATCCACAATTATATGATGGTGTGTCTTCACCCAATTTAGATTCATCTATGCTGAATGATTCTTCCTTTAGTTAAATATGTATTGAATGTGGGGCGGCTTGGCTCAGATGGTATAGCGGCCGACCATAAACATCCTTGTCACACTGCAGTTGTGTCGGTGGGCAAGACACTTCACCCACCTTTCTCCCAGTGCCACCCACACTGGTGTATGTCAAAACTTGTACTTTGGCGTGGTTTGTTTTTCCATGGTGCAAAGGAATTGGACCGGACATGGCGTGAAGTTAAATACATGATTTAATAATAGATTATAAAAATTATAAACAAAAGGCGCGCAAAAGGCGGGGAATAAACTTGGCTAATAAAACAAAACTAGCACAAAGGCAGAACTATGGAAAAAAAAGGAACAAACAAAAGGCGCTCACAGCGGAGGTACAAAACAGTGGCTTGAATAAACAAAAAACTTACGTGGCAAGAAAAGAGAAGCATGAACTATGACCTGGACAGAGTAAGCAGCATGTCAAGAGTGCAGAGCATGAATGTGATGTCTCCAGGCCGACCAACAGAAAATGACAGTCTTAAATAGTCATGTGGTGATTGAAAACAGGTGCGTGAGTTCAAATGAATCAGGTGCGTGAGTCCAAGACATGAAACAGGTGACACTAATGGTTGTCAAGTTAACAAACAAACAAGGAAGTGCAAACAGGAACTAAAAAGAGTCCAAAAAACAAACATCACATGGCCAAACAAAAACATGATCAACAGACATGACAGTGTAAATGCGGCTTAGATGTAGATAATGTCTTTGCTCAATGTAAAGTGCTTTGAGTGACCAGAGAAAAAGCGCTATATGAAATGTAATTAACTTCACTATTTTACAACGAGGCATTTTGCTTTTTTTTTTTTAAATCACTAATAACAATAAATCCACTAATAGGCATTGAAAAAAGCCACCATTCCATAAAAAAACAATTTTATCAGAATCAGAATCAGAATAGTTTTCATTGCCATTGTTTGAGAACGGGTTCACAAACTAGGAATTTTTCTTGGTGCAATCGTGCAACATAAAACACATATACCATAGATTTGGTAATAACAAGAGCTCAAACTGAGGTATCAGATCTTGTTATAGACTTAGAAAGGAATTCAAAGGAGCTACTGTTAGGAGTTATTGTTCATGTGCCTGATGGCCGAGGGGAAAAAACTGTTCAGGTGGCGGGAGGTGTGGGTCTGGATGGACCGTAGTCTCCTGCCTGAGGGGAGAGGGGAGAATAGTTGTGTCCAGGGTGAGAAGAGTCAGCTGTGATCCGTATAAGTTTCAATATAATCTATTTGTAACATAAACAAATATTTTATACAGTGACATTTACTGTGAAAAAGGCAACGCTGTTTAGACTTTAGGCTCTCAATTGCATTCGTACAATTAAAACAATATTTCATGCTTCATTCAAGCATGCCGATGGTAAAAAAAATGGTCTTATATGCAAAGTGTGTGATGCAAAAACAAGGCAGTCACGACCATGTTGCACATGAAAAATATAAAACCACTGAATGAAACTCTTCCTGTCTACTCTGACACACGCACATCCTGCAAAGTGCTTGAGATGTCATTTAAAAATTCAGCAGATGTCGCAGTGCTCAAACAAATGTGGAAAGCAGACTCACAAAGGGTCAGCGGCAAACAATATCCTTCATCGTCAAGACATTTGCCCCTGAGAATTGTACATAATGGGGTTAAAAAAATGTTTTTACAAAAAGACACACTCGGCTACTAAAGAATCAGACTGGCTACATTTACGCTTGTACATGGGCAGCTTTATTCCAAAAGTAACTAATTACAAACCCCGTTTCCAAATGAGTTGGGAAATTGTGTTAGTTGTAAATATAAACGGAATACAATGATTTGCAAATCCTTTTCAACCCATATTCAATTGAATGCACTACAAAGTTAATTATTTTTGCAAAAAATAATTAACTTTGAATTTCATGGCTGCAACACGTGCCAAATTAGTTGGGAAAGGGAATGTTCACCACTGTGTTACATGGCCTTTCCTTTTAACAACACTCAGTAAACGTTTGGGAACTGAGGAGACACATTTTTTAAGCTTCTCAGGTGGAATTCTTTCCCATTCTTGCTTGATGTACAGCTTAAGTTGTTCAACAGTCCGGGGGTCTCCGTTGTGGTATTTTAGGCTTCATAATGCGCCACACATTTTCAATGGGAGACAGGTCTGGACTACAGGCAGGCCAGTCTAGTACCCGCACTCTTTTACTATGAAGCCACGTTGATGTAACACGTGGCTTGGCATTGTCTTGCTGAAATAAGCAGGGGCGTCCATGGTAACGTTGCTTGGATGGCAACATATGTTGCTCCAAAACCTGTATGTACCTTTCAGCATTAATGGCGCCTTCACAGATGTGTAAGTTACCCATGTCTTGGGCGCTAATACACCCCCATGCCATCACAGATGCTGGCTTTTCCACTTTGCGCCTATAACAATCCGGATGGTTCTTTTCCTCTTTGGTCCGGAGGACACGACGTCCACAGTTTCCAAAAACAATTTGAAATGTGGACTCGTCAGACCACAGAACACTTTTCCACTTTGTATCAGTTCATCTTAGATGAGCTCAGGCCCAGCGAAGCCGGCGGCATTTCTGGGTGTTGTTGATAAACGATTATCGCCTTGCATAGGAGAGTTTTAACTTGCACTTACAGATGTAGCGACCAACTGTAGTTACTGACAGTGGGTTTCTGAAGTGTTCCTGAGCCCATGTGGTGATACCATTTACACACTGATGTAGCTTGTTGATGCAGTACAGCCTGAGGGATCGAAGGTCACGGGCTTGGCTGCTTACGTGCAGTGATTTCTCCAGATTCTCTGAACCCTTTGATGATATTACGGACCGTAGATGGTGAAATCCCTAAATTCCTTGCAATAGCTGGTTGAGAAAGGTTTTTCTTGTAGCTGAGATAGGCTCCAGCGCCCTCCGCGACCCCAAAGGGAATAAGCGGTAGAAAATGGATGTTCAACAATTTAATCACGCATTTGTTGACAAAGTGGGATGTTCCAAATAAGTGTTTGATGAGCATTCCTCAACTTTATCAGTATTTATTGCCACCTTTTCCAACTTCTTTGTCACGTGTTGCTGGCATCAAATTCTAAAGTTAATGATTATTTGCAAAAAAAACATGTTTATCAGTTTGAACATAACATATGTTGTCTTTGTAGCATATTCAACTGAATATGGGTTGCGAATGATTTGCAAATCATTGTATTCCGTTTATATTTACATCTAACACAATTTCCCAACTCATATGGAAACGGGGTTTTTACATATTGGCAGTGTGTACTTTTAGTAGGCGTGTTACAAGCAATCTACTGAAACTGCGTTTGCAAAAAGTGCAAAATCGGTGCTGACAGCCTTATTTAAAAGAGGATTTTAGGTGTACTATAGTGGCTGTTAGGATAAAAACACTAATTTCCCTCTTCAATCATGGCACCATATGCTCCAACGGTCCAAACTGGGCTGTTTCGTTATGTTGCACAAAATTGCAGCACACAAATATAATATGAACCACATTTTCTGAGCAATGTATAAGTGCGAGCTTAACATTTTTGACCTTGGGGACTGGGGCTAACTCAAATATTAACACTGAATTAGTAATCTTACTCTTGATTTCAATTGTATTCAATAATTATATTTAACACTCTTGCTGGACAGGATAAACTGTTGTGAACGGGTTGTGAGGTTGTGTTCCCCAAGATGCAGAAAGACAGGCAGGAGAATCAGCGCACAGGTAAGAATCTTTTAATCCAGAAAGATATTGCAAAACAAATTCAAAAAGGAGACCGTGCGTGTTGTTTGGGAACAGTTGGTAATGGTTATGTGCAGTAAAACTTTAAATGAACTCAACTCACCTTAATGTGTGTTCCTAAATTTGTGTTGGACGTCTTAGATGAAGAGAGCAGTTATGATTTTGGGTTACAGAGTAAACAACTAAAAACTAAAGTTTTGGATATTGTTTTCTCTAAACCCATACATTTGTCTAAATATGGCCAAAGACATGCATTGTTGTGGGTTTCCTTGACGTCGTCTTCATTACTAAAGGAAAAATCTATTCTGTGGAGAGAATCCCTCTGCCATTTTCAAGTTTTTTTTGTTTTTTTTAAGTCAGCTAGAAGCGTCCCTCTGTCTCCGACTTCCTCGTCGTCAAATGATACAAGTGCGTGTTTGTTATGATTTTGCTTCATGGTTTCGATGACCGGCCCTGCGATGAGGTGGGGACTTGTCCAGGGTGTACCCCGCCTTCCGCCCGATTGTAGCTGAGATAGGCTCCAGCGCCCCCCGCGACCCCAAAGGGAATAAGCGGTAGAAAATGATGGATGGGTTTCGATGACCCACCTTATCTTGCTTCTGATCTGGCCATTTTCTCTCTTTGCAGCCTGTAACTTTGATGTAAGCTACCTAGCTACATGGGTGTAAAAGTAGCTGAGCTACAGGAAAAGCTACTGGTTAAAAAAGTAGCTAAGTGACTGGAAAATGTAGTTAAGCTACATAGCTTAGCTACATTTAGCTTGTTACTGCCCATCATTGGCTGTGGCCTATTCCAGCTGACTGGCTACGTGGTGTATTGCACCCTAGACTAGTTGCCAGCAATTCGCGTAGCGCACATATTTTTGTGTCTCTTTTTCATGTCTTTTGGTCAAAGCAGGGCCGGCCCGTGGCATAGGCCGTATAGGCAAATGCTAAGGGCGCCGTCCATCAGGGGGCGCCACGCCAGTGCCACAAATGTTGGAGAAAAAAAAAAAAAAAAAAAAAAGTTGATACTATTATTTCTAAATACAAAAAAATAATCCCACGTTAATTAAAATGCAAAGTAAAGCCTATTTAATAGAAATATTATTTGTTACAACATTACCCCCCCCCCCCCCCCCCCCCACCTCTTTTTGGACGTCACCACATCAAAAAATCAACACAAGATGTCAAAACGGCCAAAACTGTCAGGTGCCCAGGGAAGAAAAAAGAGAAAAGAAGAGAAGGAGAAACAAGAAAAGACAAGAGGTAGCAGGTAGGTAACGTTAGCCTACATGAAATTATTTGTCTGTTACAGAATGTGATAGTAACCTGGCTTTTTAGCATTAAGCTAATGTTACATGATTCAGCAATTGCTAATCAATAAATAGCTAGTTCTGTTTTAACGTCGGGTTAATATTGTGGAGGGGGCTAAATTGTTATGGAAAATAATAATGTAACGTTAGGTAATTACAGTACTCCCACCTTACATTCCTCAGGGACATTTGTATTAGATCTTTTAAGCAGGTGTTTTTTGTTTATATTGTTATTGCCTTCTGGTTAGCTAATGTTTGCCCTGCAGGTAATAGTCACTTTTCCACCCCTTTATATATTAGGTATAGTTGTAAGTAAAAAAAAAGGTCAAAGACAAAGCTATTCGGTTTCTTCTGAGTATATACACTTCAATGCCGATGTGGGGGGGCGCCACCTAAGATTTTGCCTAGGGCGCCAGATTGGTTAGGGCCGGGCCTGGGTCAAAGGCAGTGGTTTAATATGTAATAAGTTTGAATATTTTTTGTATGTTACAGTTACCACATAATACACTAAAGTAAGAAAAGCAAACCCTGTGGTCTGAGTTTTTGTTTGTTGATTCGCTGGCTGTAGCAACATAAAGTCACATTTTTGTGAGGACAGCACAGTCTTAATGTGAGGAAATATTGAAGGCCAGTCAGTCAAGGCTCAGAAGTTGGAATCCAGTCAACCTTTTTGTGTGTAGTTACGTTGAACAGTGACCTATTATGATTTCAGTCTTTTCTGATTTATAAATGTTGTAACACTGTTGGATATTCAAATCATAAAGTTCATGCATTTGGGTGTAAGCTTTCATGCAGTTTTGGAAGCCTCTGAACGCTGTGTTTTGAGTCCTTTTTTTAACAGTGGGTATAGTGTGATGTCACACTGTGGTAGACATACTTATTTGGACATTAAGGGCCTGATTTACTAAAGGTTTGCGTGTAACACATGCATACTTGATAGCACATGCAAAGCTGATCTACTAAATGTGCGCACTGAGGATTGCTCTCAAGTGAGCAGAATTCAAGATTCAAGATTCAAGATTGTTTATTGTCATATGTACAGTTAAACAGACAGTTTGCCGTACAATGAAAATCTTACTTTGCTAGTCCACCCTTCAACAAGTCACACAGTACTTAGCTATCCATCCATCCATCCATTTTCTACCGCTTATTCCCTTTGGGGTCGCGGGGGGCGCTGGAGCCTATCTCAGCTACAATCGGGCGGAAGGCGGGGTACACCCTGGACAAGTCGCCACCTCATCGCAGGGCCAACACAGATCGGCAGACAACATTCACACTCACATTAGGGACCATTTAGTGTTGCCAATCAACCTATCCCCAGGTGCATGTCTTTGGAGATGGGAGGAAGCCGGAATACCCGGAGGGAACCCACGCAGTCACGGGGAGAACATGCAAACTCCACACAGAAAGATCCCGAGCCTGGGATTGAACCCAAGACTACTCAGGTCCTTCGTATTGTGAGGCAGACGCACTAACCCCTCTTCCACCGTGCTGCCCCTTAGCTAAAAATAAAAAATACAAATAAAAATGTATATACAAGGCAGAATAAGGAGTGCAATCCATTTAATCTTCATGAATATGCAGAATATATGCCGATCATTATAACGCCTCTCAATACTGGGAGAAGATGCAAATATAATTATTCTGCACAAGAATAAAACTCAACCTCGAACGTTACTTTGCGTCCTTATTTAGCACATCTGAAAAGTACCTGCATACGAACCCAGTTACACCCATTGCTGTGAGAAAAGAGGCGGTTGCCCAGCAGCTTTGTCCTATGTATGCTTGTCAACCTATTTTGACTGTCAAAAATAAAAATATCAGACATATTGTCTATTCAGCAATATCATTTTATAATGGTATAGCTGCTGAATGACTGAATGGGCTGATTAAAACCAAATGGTGTATTTTTAACATATCTCCTATGCTGAATCCTATCCAAATAGTGCAGCTTAAGCAAAAAAAAGAAGAAAAAAAAGTGGTTCTAAAATGCCTACTAAAAGTGGTACATGCCGGCTGCTTGTATATCAAAACGCCTGACAATAGGAATGTGCAAATTAATGATTGAATGTCTCGGTGGTGAAAGCCCTGTGTATTACACGCAAAAACAAAAATAGGGGGGTCTGCACCACTTTTCCACCGTACACGCAGAACGGGAAAACTCAGACAGAAAAAGACCATTGTGACATATTATTACTTGGTAATGTGGAGATATATAATACTTTAGATATAAAATACATGATCCATACCGTCTTCACAAGAGAAAATCGGATAAAGTATTTTATTATTGCTAATCTTGGCATGCACATAATAACGCCGATTTGCGACAAGCAGTGACAAGAATGCTGCTAAATGCACCTTTTTTTTCAATTTGGCCCAGTAGTGATGTGATAGTGGGCATATGTACCTAATTTTGTGACCGTGAATCTATTGACTGTTGAAGTTTTCGACCGTGTCTGGAAAAAAAATATCAGTCTTTGTCTTTGAGATTTATATTTAAACATTGTACATTATCAAAAGCTACGATTTTATATTTAAACATTGTACATTTTCAAAAGGCAAATTCTGATACTTTTGGAGAGTGCGGCGCGTTAAGGGTTTTCATTACAACCAAAAGGGAACGCCTCCACACACGGACATCTTGCAGAGAGACTATAAAAGGGGTTATTAAAGTAACTGTGGAGCAAAATTTATACAAAAGCATATTCAAGAACTGATAGCTCAGTTAGAGCTCTTGTTATTACCAATTCTGTGTTATATGTGTTTTATGTTGCACGATTGCACCAAGAAAAATTCCTAGTTTGTGAACCCGTTCTCAAACAATGGCAATAAAAACTATTCTGATTCTGATTCTGATTTGATACATATTATCTAGACCAGTGTTTTTCAACCACTGTGCCGCGGCACACTAGTGTGCCGTGAGATACAGTCTGGTGTGCCGTGGGAGATTATCTAGTTTCACCTAATTGGGTTAAAAATATTTTTTGCAAACTTGTAATTATAGTCTGCAAATGATGTGTTGTTGTTGAGTGTCTGTGCTGTCTTGAGCTCAGCAGAGTAACCGTGTAATACTCTTCCATATCAGTAGGTGGCATCCGGTAGCTAATTGCTTTGTAGATGTCGGAAACAGCAGGAGGCAGTGTGCAGGTAAAAAATGTGTCCAATGCTTAAACCAAAAATAAACAAAAGGCGAGTGCCGCTAAGAAAAGGCATTGAAGCTTAGGGAAGGCTACGCAGAACAAAACTAAAACTGAAATGGCTACAAAGTAAACAAAAACAGAATGCTGGATAACAGCAAAGACTTACTGCGGAGTCCACAAAGTACATCCAAACATGACATGACAATCAACAATGTCCCCACAAAGAAGGATAAAAACAACTGAAATATTCTTGATTGCTAAAACAAAGTAGATGCGGGAAATATCGCTCAAAGGAAGACATGAAACTGCTACAGGAAAATACCAAAAAATAGAGAAAAAGTCACCAAAATAGGAGCGCAAGACAAGAACTAAAACACTACGCACAGGAACACAGCAAAAAAAATCTTAATACCGGTAAGTCAGGGCGTGATGTTACAGGTGGTGACAGTACCCTTACTTTGAGACAAGAGCTATATTGATACATAGTTGGTTATGGTTTAAAGTCATATCCAACAATTGCGCCGACGACTTTTTACTGTCAACAGAGTTTTGTTTTTTAATGATTTCTGCTGGTGGTGTGCCTTCGCATTTTCTCAACACAAAAAATGTGCCTTGGCTCAAAAAAGTTTGAAAAACACTGATCTAGACAACAAGGAAGTGTATGAAATGTAGATCAAAATAATCACAGCCCCCCTTTAAAGTTCTTGTTGCTTTTGCATATATTTACAATGGGTATAGGAAGAACTGCTAGTGTTGCGCAAAATACCAGTTCTTTTGATGGATCGATTTGAAATTAAGCTGCCCCTGGATGGGAATCAGTGATATAAAACACTGATTGAATGTGGAGGCGTAAAAAGAGACACCTGTATTTTTGTGGCCTGCCCTGAGCGATGCTATGAATGCTATGAATGTGTGGACATGCACCGTGGCGTGATGGGCTCAGTTATTCACCTCAACATGTGTTTGAACTGTTGTGTTTTTATCAAAACAACAGAATCACCTTGACAGTTTCACAGCCCTATAATATATATTTTGATTTGGATATACTGTCTTGATGTTATGCTTCTTTGTCATTTAGATCAGTGTTTTTCAACCACAGATACAGTCTGGTGTGCCGTCGGAGATTATCTAATTTCACCTATTTGGGTTAAAAATATTTTTTGCAAACCAGTAGTTATTGTCTGCAAATTATGTGTTGTTGTTGAGTGTCGGTGCTGTCTAGAGCTCGGCAGAGTAACCGTGTAATACTCTTCCATATCAGTAGGTGGCAGCAGGTAGCTAATTGCTTTGTAGATGTCGGAAACAGCGGGAGGCAGTGTGAAGGTAAAATGGTGTCTAATGCTTTAACCAAAAATAAAAAAAGGTGAGTGCCCCTAAGAAAAGGCATTGAAGCTTAGGGAAGGCTATGCAGAATGAAACTAAAACTGAACTGGCTACAAAGTAAACCGAAACAAAATGCTGGACGACAGCAAAGACTTACTGTGGAGCAAAGACGACGTCCACAAAGTACATCCGAACATGACATGACAATCAACAATGTCCCCACAAAAAAGGATAAAAACAACTGAAATATTCTTGATTGCTCAAAGGAAGACATGAAACTGCTACAGGAAAATACCAACAAAACGGGAAAAATCACCAAAATAAAAGCCCGAACATGACATGACAATCAACAATGTCCCCACAAAGAAGGATAAAAACAACTGAAATATTCTAGATTGCTCAAAGGAAGACATGAAACTGCTACAGGAAAACACCAACAAAATGGGAAAAATCACCAAAATAAAAGCACAAGACAAGAACTAAAACCCTACACACAGGAAAACAGCAAAATACTCAAAATAAGTCACGGCGTGATAACCAGGTCGTCATATCCAACAATTGCGACAACAACGTTTTTACTGTCAACTGAGTTTCGTTTCTAAATGATTTCTGCTGGTGGTGTGCCTCCGGATTTTTTCAACGCAAAAAATGTGCCTTGGCTCAAAAAAGGTTGAAAAACACTGGGCATCCATCCATCCATCCATTTCCTACAGCTTGTCCCTTTTGGAGTCGCGGCAGGTGATTGAGCCTATCCCAGGCTGCACTCGGGCGGAAGGCAGGGAATACCCTGGACAAGTCGCCACATTCAATGACGTACATTTTTCGCAGCTCTCATAGGCCAGATAAAATGATCTATCTTCATGTGTGCTGCAGGTCCTGAGGCTGACACCTGTGGTCTAGCAGCAATGTGAACATTGTTTAGCGCAGTGTTTTTCAACCTTTTTTGAGCTGAGGCACATTTTTTGCGTTGAAAAAATGCGTAGGCACACCACCAGCAGAAATCATTAAAAAACGAAACTCAGTTGACAGTAAAAAGTTGATGTCGCAATTTGTGGGTATGACTTTTAACCATAACCAACCATGCATCAATATAGCTCTTGTCTCAGAGTAGGTGTACTGTCACGACCTGTCACATCACGTCGTGACTTATTTCGAGTTTTTTGTTGTTTTCCTGTGTGTAGTGTTTTAGTTTTTGTCTTGCGCTCCTATTCTGGTGGCTTTTTCTCTTTTTTTTGTATTTTCCTGTAGCAGTTTCATGTCTTCCTTTGAGCGATATGTCCCGCATCTACTTTGTTTTAGCAATCAAGGATATTTCAGTTGTTTTTAATCCTTCTTTGTGGGGACATTGTTGATTGTCATGTCATGTTCGGATGTACCTTGTGGACGCCGTCTTTGCTCCACAGTAAGTCTTTGCTGTCGTCCAGCATTCTGTTTTTGTTTACTTTGTAGCCAGTTCAGTTTTAGGTTAGTTCTGCATAGCCTTCCCAAGCTTCAATGCCTTTGCTTAGGGGCACTCACCTTTTGTTTATTTTTGGTTTAAGTATTAGATACCTTTTTACCTGCACGCTGCCTCCTGCTGTTTCCGACATCTACTAAACAATTAGCTACCGGCTGCCACCTACTGATATGGAAGAGTATTACACGGTTTCTCTGCCGAGCTCAAGACAGCACCGACACTCAACAACAACAAATAACTTGCAGACTATAATTACTGGTTTGCAAAAAATATTTTTAACCCAAATAGGTGAAATTAGATAATCTCCCACGGCACACCAGACTGTATCTCACGGCACACTAATGTGCCGCGGCACAATGGTCGAAAAACACTGTTTTTTAGCGCATAGTAGGAAGTCGTTTCTGTCCCATCTGTGCTAATCCAACACATACTACAACCTCAGGCAATTCATAGTGCGTAATATGCACTTTACTATTATAGTCCATAAGTATATTATACTTCTGCAGCCAATCTCCGGACTGCATTGATGCTTTATGACATTGCTCAAAAACAAGTCTTAAGCAGTAAATTAGGACATTTGGTCTCATGGGAAAGTTGGAGTGGGAAAAGCAGAGCATGGGATGGTTAAGTGGAGACACAAAAAAGATATAAAAAGAGGAGGAAGCTAAGGGAATAATAACACACACAGGTTACATGGATTACATAATTACATCTTTACTTTTTTTACATCCTAATGTTCCCAATAAACCAGTGATCAGGACACGCACTACCATCCCTGATCATTTTCACTGTTTTGGTGTGTATTATTCCTTAACACTTTTTTTTTTTAGCCAAAGAGACACGAGAGATAGACAACGTCATCACCCTCATCTAGACGTGTGTTAAGGCGGCACACAGTGCATATCACCATGATGGAATTGGCCTGCAGGCACCAAGCTGGGCTCCTGAGTAGTAGTATGCTGTTGAGTAGTATACAATGAATGATTAACTGTGAATGTCTTCGCTTCATCTGCATTGTATTTCAAATAACATCTGACTCGTACACGTTATCACCATTTAGAGGAAGACGAGAACCAGCTAAAAGAACTATAGTCACTCAGCCAGTTGTCAGTTTGAATGACTTACATTTTTGAACATTTGTCAAGAGGACTTCGCATATCAAGAATTAAGATGTGAGAAGGTGGGGATTCATCATTTTTTTCTTCGATTAAAAAGCACAACTGTAAGTATGAAATGACGACAATAAAGTAGAGGCCGAGCCGAATATACATAAATGATTCAGAAGGAAGAGAAATGCCTATGCTCAGTCTTCATTGGCGCGCACACTCATTTACCACTGGGAGTGCACCTTTATTGAACGTTAACAGAGTACATTTCTCAAGAGAAGAGGAGAGCACAGGATTGAACCAGTACCCTTAAATACTAATGATCTCTGGTGTAAATCCAATGTTACATTTAGGTACATACGTCTCACTGCTCATGCCTTGTACCGAGTCGTAGGGTGACTTTATTGTTGTTGTTCAATGTTTACGATATGTTTGTGTGATTGGTTTGTAATTAGCAATGATGAGGAAGACACAGAGATGCTTCTAAAATTTTGGTTACATTAAATAGCTGCACAAGAGGGGACGCACCTCTCATTGCAGTTCAAATTGACATTATTTTCTTTATAAAGGAATGAAGGAAACAACTCATTCATAGTGATTTGGCAAGCACATATGTTGTGTAAAGACCACTGACACATTCTCAGCTTTTTAAGGCTCTCCAGTGTTTGGCAATCTGTTTATGTGATGCATGAATATGTGATACATTACGTTGTATCGTATGCATGTTCGAAATAAACTGACAATGAATTTATGGCGGTGGGGGCGTGGTCGGGGCATTGTCAGTATTACATCATCATATCATTTACATAATTGGATATAATGCATGCATTTTTTTAAACAGCTATAAAAGTTGTATATTTTAAAATACACACTTATGGTATTACTATAATTATTACTATGAAAATATATTTGTTGTTGCATTATGTTGTTTAACTGTATTTTTCAATTGTTGCTGCTTAATTTATTACTATCATGTGACACAGGAGCACTTTATGCATCCCTGATTTATATACATACTTTATTATGCCCTCTTGAATGTTGGAATTCAGTCTGGCAGATAGGTAAACAGTCCTTTTAATTAGAAATTAAAAGTCCAATTTGTGATTGTTTATTGACAGTCTCCGCTAGGGATGTCCGATAATATCGGACTGCCGATATTATCGGCCGATAAAAGCTTTAAAATGTAATTTCGGAAATTATTGGTATCGGTTTCAAAATTATCGGTATCGGTTTTAAAAAGTAAAATGTATGACTTTTTAAAATGCCGCTGTGTACACGGACGTAGGGAGAAGTACAGAGCGCCAATAAACCTTAAAGGCACTGCCTTTGCGTGCCGGCCCAGTCATATCTACGGCTTTTCACACACACAAGGGAATGCAAAGCATACTTGGTTAACAGCCATACAGGTCACACTAAGGGTGGCCGTATAAACAACTTTAACACTGTTACAAATATGCGCCACACTGTGAACCCACACCAAACAAGAATGACAAACACATTTCGGGAGAACATCCGCACTGTAACACAACATAAACACAACAGAACAAATACCCAGAACCCCTTGCAGCACTAACTCTTCCGGGACGCTACAATATACCGCCCCGCCCCCCCCAACTCTGCCCACCTCAACCTCCTCATGCTCTCTCAGGGAGAGCAAGTCCCAAATTCCAAGCTGCTGTTTTGAGGCATGTTAAAAAAAATAATGCACTTTGTGACTTCAATAATAAATATGGCAGTGCCATGTTGGCATTTTTTTTCCATAACTTGAGTTGATTTATTTTGGAAAACCTTGTTACATTGTTTAATGCATCCAGCGGAGCATCACAACAACATTAGGCATAATAATGTGTTAATTCCACGACTGTATATATCGGTATCGGTTGATATCGGAATCGGTAGTTAAGAGTTGGACAATATCGGATATCGGCAAAAAAGCCATTATCGGACATCTCTTCTCCACAAGGACGTTACTGTCAAACTAAGAACACAAAAGAAAACCATTAATATGCACATAAAGTGCACATACGTGTAAGAATGATGTTAAATCACCAATACAGTTTGCTATGAACTGAAACTATAAACTATAAAGAGAATAAAGGATGGCTCTTTTGTCGCTTGTTTAATGCTAACATACATAAGCGGTAGAAAATGGATGGATGGATGGTCAAGCGTTTTTAACAAATGAGATTTTAATGAAATAAAATGTACCTTAAACAACAAATGTATTTCTGCTTACAGTCATACAATCACCAAACTCGGTGGAAAGGCTGAACAGAGTACAAATTAATTGGTTTTGCAAGACGCTACATTATTTTAAGAACATTTCAGGTGCAGGTTTGACAGAGCGAGCTGAGAAGTTTACGCCGAGAGCAATGAGGAGCAGAAAACAAAATAAGTAGCGATGAGAAATGAGCTGTGGCTTTCAGATGATGACGGGCAATGAGAGAGTAGAATAAGATTGAGATGAAGATGACAGGGAGGAAGAAGAATGAAAGACAGCCAAAGCGGAGTGAATGACAGACGTAAAGGGCAAGAAAGAAAGTGAGAACTCTTACTTGGGAGAGTGATCAGCCCGAGCTGCAGAAGTAAACATACTTTTTTTTTTTAAATATTCACCGTAATAGAGGAACATTATCAGAAGTACAGATGGACTGATGTTTTTTTTCAGGGCAGAAATATGGAGGTTAAATTGTGTCTGTATTAA
This sequence comes from Nerophis lumbriciformis, assembly GCF_033978685.3. NCBI lineage: Eukaryota > Metazoa > Chordata > Actinopteri > Syngnathiformes > Syngnathidae > Nerophis > Nerophis lumbriciformis. The sequence goes on along the minus strand of NC_084548.2, from coordinate 33,678,589 downwards.
GAAAGCTTTTTTTTTTTTACACTGAATTTATGTAACTGATTTTTTTTGCATCTGAATTTTGTGAACTTAATTTTTTTTACATGAAATTATACTGACAATTTCATTGAAAAAAATTCAGTGTATAAAAATTCAGTGTTCTAAAATTCAGTGTACAAAAAGTCAGTGTTAAAAAATGTATTGTATAAAAATTCAGTGTAAAAAAAAAATCAGTGTATAAAAATTCAGTGTAAAAAAAAAATCAGTGTATAAAAATTAAGTGTAAAAAAATCACTACATAAAAAAATCAGTGTAAAAAAATTCAGTGTAAAAAAAACCATTGCTGAAAAATTCAGTGGATAAACATTTGCTGCTTCAAAAAGCAAGACTCACTTTTGGTAAATTAAGACCAAAGCAATTGATCCTGTCTCAGAACCAGCCAATGAGGTGTCAAGTTTGAAGTCACGTGACAAGGGTCTTGCAAAACAGCATAAAAAAAGGCAGTTAACTGGGCTACCTGGGCATAATACAACATAACATTTCAACGCGGCCCGCTATATATTAAGTGAGATACAGTTACGTGTAATCCATCCATCCATTTGCTACGCATGTCTTTCATGATGTGCAGCTAAACTGACTGTAATACACAATGTGACCAGCAGTTGCTGCTGGATAATGATGTTCAGGTAAATGTAATGAAGAAGACATGGACTATATATATATATATATATATATATATATATATATATATATATATATTTATGTATATATATATATATATATATATATATATATATATATATATATATATATATATATATATACAGTATATACGTTAGGTCAGGAAAAAACACAGAGGCTATTTCATCCCTACAAGCCTGTTTCGCAGGTTTCCCTGCTCTTCAGGGGATTATATATATATATATATATATATATACAGTATATACGTTAGGTCAGGAAAAAACACAGAGGCTATTTCATCCCTACAAGCCTGTTTTGCAGGTTTCCCTGCTCTTCAGGGGATTATATATATATATATATATATATATATATATATATATATATATATATATATATATATATATATATATATTAGAGATGTCCGATAATATCGGCATGCCGATATTATCGGCCGATAAATGCTTTAAAATGAAATATCGGAAATTATCGGTATCGTTTTTTTATTTTTTGTTTTATTTTTTATTATTATTTTTTTATTAAATCAACATAAAAAACACAATATACACTTACAATTAGTGCACCAATCCAAAAAACCTCCCTCCCCCATTTACACTCATTCACACAAAAGGGTTGTTTCTTTCTGTTATTAATATTCTGGTTCCTACATTATATATCAGTATATATTAATACAGTATGCAAGGGATACAGTCCGTAAGCACACATGATTGTGCGTGCTGCTGGTCCACTAATAGTACTAACCTTTAACAGTTAATTTGACTAATTGTCATTAAATACTAGTTTCTATGTAACTGTTTTTATATTGTTTTACTTTCTTTTTTATTCAAGAATTTTTTTTAAATTCATTTATCTTATTTTATTTTATTTTATATTTTTTTTAAATGACCTTATCTTCACCATACCTGGTTCTCCAAATTAGGCATAATAGTGTGTTAATTCCACGACTGTATATGTCGTTATCGGTTGATATCGGTATCGGTAATTAAAGAGTTGGACAATATCGGAATATCGGATTTCGGCAAAAAGCCATTATCGGACATCCCTAATATATATATATATATATACATATATATATATATATATATATATATATATATATATATATATATATATATATATATATACACATATATATACACATATATATATATATATATATATATATATATATATATATATATATATATATATATATATATATATATATATATATATATAGATGTATGTATCTGGTTTAGATAAGGCATCTAAATAAATGTTATATCTAAATAAATCACGACACTAACTTCAGTAGTAGTTACAATTTTAGGGCAAAACCCCCATTTTTTTAAAATTATTTAATCTGGCTCTGTGTGTTGTCTCATTCAGAGTGCCTGTGCTCTCATGCCTGATCAACTTTACAGAGATGTTTTTACACATAATCAGCAATTGCAATGATTTAAGTCTGCATATAATTTTCATCCCAAATAGATAAGGGAAGTTTGCCAAACATGTAAAAAGTACAGTAAAACATGCAGTAAAGCCCAATTTTCGAGGTTAATTGGCTCATCGCCAATACAATGTCATATATGAAAACTGAGACATGAACACACAAAAACCCACTTTCTTTTTGTTTGCCAGAGAGCAGAGTTGATTGTGACATAACAACAGTCATTTGTACAACAGTAAAAAATGCAGGATTAACAACACTATCAGGAAATGATCAGAGACACTTCCGTTTGCATTGGTTTAAGCAGGCTATAGTTATCAGACTGAACAACATACTTTAGCAGTTATTAACAACCCACCCATATCAGACCATGACGACACTACAATATGAAGTATAAACAATAAAACATTGAATATTAAGAGTATGTGAAAGTTCGACTTCTACTGTGTTAACTTCGTGACGACCTCCTTAAAGTTTTGTAATCAATCAGAAAACTAAAGCAGCTAAAATGCGCCAAACAGGGCAAAGTGTAGAGCGAGAGTGTGTTGCATGAAGTGGATTTAAACGGGGGTCAATCTAAAATGTGTATGGTACGTACACATTTTTTATGTCCACATAAGTCAGTGAACAGGTTCTGTTTTATGTGTGACCATGTGTGTTGACTTTCTGTGTTGGTTACAATTTATTTGCACCAAGAGCACGAACGGTTGTTTGGATTGGGTCATATAAATTGATTCTATGCTTAAAAAACTTCAATATAAAACACATGGTCATTGACCAACACTTCTGTCATTGTCCAAAAAGTGGCGGTATGTTGGCAGCGATCTGACGTTATTAAAATTATACTCAAGACATATAACTTGGGACATTTCGCGGGCTGGACTGAAGACGCTGGTGGGCCGCACTTGGCCTGCGGGCCGCAGTTAGGACACCCATGTACCAGAGCCTCAAAGCAGATAAGTGAGTTATTGGAAATTACAGTGCATCTGGTAAGTATCCACAGCTTCACTTATTCCACAATGTGTTATGTTAGTCTTATTCATTTACTCAATACTTAGTTGATGCATCTTTGGCAGAAATTACAGCCTCAAGTCTTTTTGAATATGATGCCACATGCTTGGCTCACCTATCTTTGTGCAGTTTCGCACATTCCTTTGCACCACCGCTCAAGCTCCATCAGGCTAGATGGGAAGCGTTGGTGCACAGCCATTTTCAAATCTCTCCGGAGATGTTCTGTCGGATTGAAGTCTGGGCTCTGGCTGGGCAATTCAAGGACATTTACAGAGTTGCCCTGAAGCCATGCCTTTGATATCTTGCATAGGATCGTTGCCCTGCTGAATGATGAACCGTCGCCCCTGTCTGAGTTCAAGAGCTCCTTGGAGCAGATTTTCATCCAGGATGTCTCTATACATTGCTGCATTCATTTTTCCTTCTATCCTGACTAGTCTCCCAGTTCCTGTCGCTGAAACCATCCCCAAAGCATGATGCTGCCACCACCATGCTTCACTGTGCGGATGGTATTGGCCTGGTGATGAGCGGTGCCTGGTTTCCTCCATGACTCCTGGCATTCATGCCAGAGTTCAATATTTGTCTCATCAGACCAAATAATTTAGTTTCTCATGGTCTGAAAGTCTGTCAGGTGCATTTTGGCAAACTTCAGCCCAAAAACGGAACCAAAACATGTGGCTTTAACATGTTCCACTTCGTATTATGTGGCAGTTAATATGAATCTACAAAAGCTAAGTGTGATTGTTGTATGGATCAAGATGTGACAGTCACTAAAATCAAGAATGAAATGCTCAAGATGAGTTATTTCCTGATGTCATTTATTGATGTTCATGCACATGTCAGTTAGAGAATACCAACTTGTTCTCCGTGAATCAGTGGGCCAGCATTACCTGAACTCAATGTAAAATAATATATCCAGGCAGGCTTACACAAAAATACACACACCGAATGGCTCTATAAATACAGTGTGGAGGTAATGTTCGTCGTGTATAGTGGGCGGATTAACTGGAACCAGGTCAGAGCAAAAGCAGAGCATGCTCCAGCTTTTCTTCGGTTTAGCTACATTTATCTGTGTCCTGTTCTGGTTTCGGTCCCCAAATCATAATTTCTTGGGAATTCGACAGGGCGGATTACCCATTAAGTGTTTGTTACCTGATGTTATTCAATTAATCAACTACAAGTGAAAAGCCTGCTTTCATTTGCAACCAATTGATTTTTGTATAATGAGAGCAAATAGTAGGTAGGTCAGCAACATATGAGGTTGAGCTTGATGAATGAGGACAACGAGCTCAAAAGTAATTGGTTGTATTTTGTTTTTTTTTAAAATAGCATACTTTCTATCGAGTATATGTGTTATGCCCATGCTGTACACTGATGCTCATCTAGGGCATGTGTGATCATCTGGATTCAAGCGAGTGAAAGAATGCATGAAAGAGCATCATCCATTTGCGTCAATACCTTTCACTATCTTCTTGTCTCTCGTAGATGAGTCAATGCATTCAAGCAATCAGTGAGGAGCCTCTTTGCACTAAGAACGGGAGCGCAACGAAGAGAGAGGGCGGCAAATAAAAAGCCAAAGGCCAAGTTGAGGAAATGGTTTCAAGGTGGGCGAGGGGGCAAGCCCTTAGTTATATTCCTCGGAGTGAAGAATGCACCGCAGTGTTGTGGAGCACTTCTGTATTAAAGCTATCCATCCTGAGTGCAAGGAACGATGAGAAGCAGAGCATTTTCAGAGCAGTCATCATTCACCTGTATCATAGCTTGGTTTGCATAATGTAATGTAAGGATAAAAAATATTTTATGACCAGCAGAGACAATACATCTTGGTTCAGTTTGGACCTGTTTTAATTCCCTTTGTCTCCTCTCTTGTCTTGTTTACATCATTTCAGCTGCTGAATTTTCAGCCTCGAGAATTTCCGTTTGGCTTTTTTGATTGGCTTAGTAGCATCACTTCGGTGAAGGCTATGCTGTACATCAGGGATGTACAACTAAATTGTTTTGAAGGCATATTTCTTCACTATTAGCCTTCACTACTAGTCTTATTAGTAAATATTTGTTTTTGGTCTATTTGTTGTGTCAGAGTTACAGGAGCACTCCGCCGTTTTAAAGGTTCTTCTGCAAAAAAGCTAATCAAAGATCATCTCTACAACAGCACTCTAGTGTTTTTAAGAATCTGCTGCAAAAATGTGTCTCTCACAAGTTTTTTTTAACTAAACTCGCAGAAATTATGAAAAAGACAGGACATAAAATGGAACCTTGAGCATAATTGCTAGTACAACTAAAGTTGAACAAATGACTAGTGACTGCATCTGAAGTAAACACATACTTGCCAACCTTGAGACCTCCGATTTCGGGCGGTGGGGGGTGTGGTGTGGTTGGGGGCGTGGTTAAAGGGGGAGGAGTATATTTACAGCTAGAATTCACCAAGTCAGGTATTTCATATATATATATATATATATATATATATATATATACACATACATATATATATATATATATATATATATATATATATATATATATATATATATATATATATATACACACACACAGATATACACACACACATATATATATATATATATCCTCAAATCTAAACTCCAAACATAACAAGAACAAGCTAGTCAGATTACTTCTAGACCTCCACCCCAGATCCCACCTCACTCCTACTCACTTCTCCAAAGTGGGCTGGCTCAGGGTGGAGGACAGAGTAAAACAACTTGCACTAAGCCTAATCTATAAAATCCGCTACACCTCCCTGATACCAAAGTACATGTCAAATTACTTCCTTAACCTAAATGACCGCCGTAACCACAACACCAGGGGGAGCTCCACTAACCACGTTAAACCCAGATTCCGATCTAACAAAGGTCTTAACTCATTCTCTTTCTATGCCACATCAATGTGGAATGCGCTCCCAACAGGTATAAAAGAAAAGTCATCTCTATCCTCCTTCAAAACCGCAATAAAAGTACACCTCCAGGCAGCTACAACCCTAAACTAAAACCCTTCCCGGATTGTTAATAATCAAATGTAAACAATCAAATGCAGATACTTTTTCTTATGCCCTCTGATCTCTCTCTCTCTCTCTCTCTCTCTCTCTCTCTCTCTGATGACTGATGATAACAACCAAACCTAACCCCCCTCCACACCCCGGATTGTAAATAATGTAAATAATTTAATGTGATTATCTTGTGTGAAGACTGTATTATGATGATAGTATATATCTGATAGTATATATCTGTATCATGAATCAATTTAAGTGGACCCCGACTTAAACAAGTTGAAAAACTTATTCGGGTGTTACCATTTAGTGGTCAATTGTACGGAATATGTACTTCACTGTGCAACCTGCTAATAAAAGTCTCAATCAATCAATCAATCAATATATATAAGAAATACTTGGCTTTCAGTGAATTCTAGCTATATATATATATATATATATATATATATATATATATATATATATATATATATATATATATATAAATAAAAGAAATACTTGAATTTCAGTGTTCATTTATTTACACATATACACACACATAACACTCATCTACTCATTGTTGAGTTAAGGGTTGAATTGTCCATCCTTGTTCTATTCTCTGTCACTATTTTTCTAACCATGCTGAACACCCTCTCTGATGATGTATTGCTGTGTGGCACGCACAAAAGTGCTTACATCAAATGCGCTAGAGTCTGGAATCTTCCATCTCTCCGTAGCATGGCCCAAAACCGGTCAATCTTTGCTTCCTGAGGAAGATCTTCACTGCCAAGCACTTGGTAGTCCACTACTTCTTCCCGGAGGCTATCCAGGTCCAATCGCAGCTGCGGCTTGGAACTTACAAGCGTATTTCTTCATCTTACTCGTCGTCGGCGTCGCCACAGCTGTATCTTCCTCGTTCTTCTGCTTTGTCTCCTTGTTGTGTGCGCAGTTGTGCACCGCACTCTCTAAAAGCCCTAGATGTTATTGTCACATTTGCTTGTACAGTAGATGGCAGTATTGTCCTGTTTAAGAGTGTCACAACATTGCTGTTTACGGCAGACAAACTGCTTTACGGTAGACGAAAACGTGACTGCTGTTGTTGTGTGTTGTTTCCGCGCTGGGAGGACGTTAATGAAACTGCCTAACAATAAACCCACATAAGAAACCAAGAACTCGCCCGCGATCATTCTACAGTTATAACGTGATTGGGCAGGCATGCTGTTTATATTGTGGGAAAGCGGACTCAGGTCCGCATGGAGCTGGAGGGGGCGTGGCCTCCAGCTCGGCCTGAATTTCGGGAGATTTTCGGGTGAAAATTTGTCCCGGGAGGTTTTCGGGAGAGGCGCTGAATTTCGGGAGTCTCCCGGAAAATCCGTGAGGGTTGGCAAGTATGCGTAAACAAGCTACAGCAACACCTTATTTACATACATTTTTTACAAAAAAATGTGTAACTGGCAAAAAAGAGAGGACTTGAGGAATGCCTCAGTAATGTAAATATTTGCTAACGAGGTTAAAATGTAAGGATCTGCCCAATGTGTTTACAGTGCTCCAAGTTCCTCTGTACAACAGGAGCACTCTCATGTTTTTAGGATTTTACTGCAAAAATGTTTGTCTCAAGTTTTGAACTGATGCCGGTGTGGTGTCATTCCCGGGTCGGATACACCCCAAGACGCCAGTTAAATTGCCCTGCTGTACAGCACATAACTCATTCATGCAGGCCTGTGTGGACTGAGAACATAATAACTGCGAAAGACTGAGTAATAAGCAAACTCTATAATGATAGACAGTGTTGATACATTACAATTCCCATCACCCTTTCTCCCATTCAAGATAGGATAAGTATGATTATACCTATTTAGATGTATGTTTTATTTTTTCAATTCTGATTGGTGTTCTAGTCAGGGTGCACAACACCTTTTTTGTATATCTTGCTGGAGTTTTGCCTATTGTTCACAATCAACATGAAAGACATGATGACGGATGGATTTTTTTTAATGCATTCTAAATAATAAATACATTCGATCAAAAGTCCGCTTACAATGGAGCCTATAGAGCCCCTAAAAAAAACATCCAAACACATCCATTAAGGTTTTATATACATGCTGGAAGTATATATGTTATGTAGTAATGGGCACATTTCTAATAACATTTAATATATACGTATTTTGATCATTTTAAGAAAATTGATTTCAAAAACCCATCACAATGTTTCCTTTTTTTTTTCCTTCATCACTGATTATTTCTTCACTACAGGCTTCATGAGAGCCAACACATATAATAAAACATCACTTACTGTACAATGTCTGCTGACTGACTGCTGGGATGTTTATATATTCCCAATTAGGTGAAGAATGTCTCATAATCTTTGCGAAGAAATGGGGTTGGGGGTGGGGTGAGGGTTGTAACAAGCACTTTTTTTTATGCCAGTTCCAGGTCCTAAATGGCTGTCAAAGTGTTGCAACTTGTTGGATTACCTACTCAGACGTCTCATGTCCAGGTGAGATGCAGGATTTATGATCTACAATAAACTTACAGGGAGCAGGGAAGGAAACAGCAGACCACTCGATGATGTAAACATAGGGAAACACGGAATTGATTACATCACTGCTATTAATAGTTTGTCTAATAATAACAATATCACTAATACTTGGTTAATATTAAAGTCACAAAATGTAAATGAAGTATTGTTGGCGCCTTTCGAGTGATTATTTATCGGATTTTAAGGCCGGAATAGTGGAGCTCCCATTGGCTCCGCTGTAAGTGGAATTTTATTTAAGTTTATTTTATATTTAGAATGCATTGAAAAAAAATGTATCTGTCGTTGCCATGTGTGAATGATAGGCAAAATAGAACTAATTAACAATGAAAAACTAAATAGAACTAATTAACAATGAAAAACTAAATAGAACTAATTAACAATGAAAAACTAAATAGAACTAATTAACAATGAAAAACAGGACACAGAATAGAAAGTAAAGGGAGAGTCAGGAAATGAAATGAGAAAAATATTTTAAATGTCTTCTTTTTTGTTGCTCTTAATCAGTTTTGAAGTAATCATGAATTTATTAAGTGATCAAATAATAAATATACAGTACATGTCTTTATCCACATTGTCTATGCGGGGAGGGGAAATGGGCTCCAGTTCTGTGGATTACGTCACACAAAGATTTGGCGATGGAAAAGGGCCTTTTCAAGTACAGTTATCCACCGATTACTCAAAAATGAATTGGTATTAGGGATGTCCAATAATGGCTTTTTGCCGATATCCGATATTCCGATATTGTCCAACTCTTTAATTACCGATACCGATATCAACCGATACCGATATATACAGTCGTGGAATTAACACATTATTGTGCCTAATTTGGACAACCAGGTATGGTAAGGTCCTTTTTGAAAAAAAAAAATAAGATAAATAAATTAAAAACATTTTCTTGAATAGAAAAGAAAGTAAAACAATATAAAAACAGTTACATAGAAACTAGTAATTAATGAAAATGAGTAAAATTAACTGTTAAAGGTTAGTACTATTAGTGGACCAGCAGCACGCACAATCATGTGTGCTTACGGACCGTATCCCTTGCAGACTGTATTGATATATATTGATATATAATGTAGGAACCAGAATATTAATAACAGAAAGAAACAACCCTTTTGTGTGAATGAGTGTGAATGAGTGTAAATGGGGGAGGGAGGTTTTTTGGGTTGGTGCACTAATTGTAAGTGTATCTTGTGTTTTTTATGATAATTTAATTTGAAAAACAAACAAACAAACAAAAAAAAACGATATCGAGAATTAAAAAAAACGATACCGATATTTTCCGATAATACATTTTAAAGCATTTATCGGCCGATAATATCGGCATCTCTAATTGGTATTATAGAAAATGACTGCCTCATTCATTTTTAGGAGCAAAACAAGAAATAAAGAGAACTTATTAGCGGAATTCTGGTCATCTGGATGCTATTAGTCCTTTAAGCTTTCCTTACCTCTACAGAAACCCCAACAGTCAGCAGATTCACATCAGGGCAAAGTGCGCCCGATGGAGAATGTTCGACATCCACAGGGCTAGTTGAGGAACAAAAACGAAAACTACTCTAGTTTCAGTCTTCTCTGCTTCCAATTCCTTTCTTACCTGAGGCCACCACATTCATTCACGCTACAGACAAGCAACGCAGACAAATAAGGTAGAAGTGAAAAATGGTCCAAATTGTGTGACAGAAAGAAAGTGAGGACGAGGGATGCAGCATTAAAAAAGTCTAAAACACAGAGAAGCAAAGAGGAATAGCAGATGGAGAAATGATATATGGTGATGCTGTTTACAGGCAGAGGGAATTAACAGCAGTACAGTGATGGACGCCTTTTGTTCCCATTGCTCTTTTCTTTCCATCCAACCTTTTTGCGAGCCGCATGTAATCCCTCTTTCTTTCACTCCTATCACATTAAAGAGCCGCAAGGATAAGATAGCTCATTATTAATTCATAGTTTCTCCCCACATATGTATTTATAAGGCCTTGAATGCTGGTTGATTCAGTATCTTACAACAAAGTGCAGAAAAAAAACACCTTTAATGTGAAAGCTTTAGGTGCTTCCCACCCAGTGCTCTGCAGGAAGACTCTAGTCAGCAACTTCAGGAACAGGCGCCTCTTTAGTTTTATTCCATATGGCTGCCCACGTATTTCTCCGTGAACATGTGAATTAGTGAGAAAACATTCATTGTAAATTAGATGTCTCGTTCTGAGAACACAATCTTTCAAGTGGAAAGAAATACGGTTCTCTGATATGAACACAATAGTTGGCATAAACAGATTTGGACTGCACGTGTGAAAATGTGCTGCTAAAATAGCGATACCATAGCTGCATCTCCAGTATGTATACAAATGCACATACCACAATTTCATTAAGAATTCATGAGTTTTGCTCCTTTTCTTGCTGGTGTGTTGAGAGCCCATTTGTGTTGGCCACATGCAGTGCTATAACTGGGGTGTGCAGTTTTTACCTTTGTTAACAAAATTCCAATGAAATGATTAGTTGAGGATACATACAATGTCTTATATACAATATCTGGTAACGTGTGAGAAATGATAGCTTGCTTAATTATTATTTATCCTTGCTTGTCTGTTTTATCACTCATTCGATTCCACCTGAGTCTCGTCAGCCTGTGCGTGTTTTATGTTTTTGAAGTCTGACTTTGTTTTACTCTATTTCTAGGACATGGGTGTCAAACTCTGGCCCGCGGACCAAATTTTTGCCCGCCGCGTAATTTCACTTGGCCCTTGAGGCGATATCAAATTAACACTAGAGCTGGCCCACCGATTATATTCAGCGGCGGTGCCGCGGTAACACCGCATTCACCACTAATTCTCATACTTGCCAACCTTCCGGGAGACTCTCAAATTTCAGTGCCCCTCCCAAACATCGTCACATCCGCTTTTCACCCAGTCCAATTCTTCCGGGCTGCAATATACACCAAACCCCGCCCCCCCAACCCCGCCCACCTAACCTGACGCACGGAACAGGGGGTGTATATTGCAGCCCGGAAGAGTTAGGGCTGCATGGGATTCTGGGTATTTGTTTTGTTGTGTTTATGTTGTGTTACTGTGCGGATGTTCTCCCGAAATGTGTTTGTCATTTTTGTTTGGTGTGGATTCACAGTGTGGCACATATTTCTAACAATGTTAAAGTTATTTATACGGGCACCGTCAGTGTAACCTGTATCGCTGTTGGCCAAGTATGCATTGCATTTACATGTACAGAAGTCGCACATATTTTGTGATCGGGCCAGCACGTTGTTGGAATGTATGAAAAGCGGACGTGACGTCAGCTTGTAGAGGACGTTAAAAGCAGTGCCTGTAAGGCACGCCCCCAAGACTGTGGAATACGAGAAATAATGACTGATGAACAGCTTCGTTCGATAATGAGGGATGCCTCAGCTCAAAGCCTGAGCCCCGACATTAATGAACTAGCATCCAAGAAAAGATGGCAGGTATCTGGCTTGGGCACATCAGATTAGATCAGTGTGTTGCAAACTGAGCAGTTTAAAGTCCTGAATGGTTGGTTTATTCATTATTTTATTTTCAAATTTATTAGCCTGTGGAAAAAGTTAATGTTGATATTTACCTCAAAAGGCTGCAAATAGAAAAGAGGCATTACATTTTTATTTAAATTGTATTTGATATGCCATTGATATTTTTTAATTATTATTATTATTATTTGAAACTCGATTTTGCATGTCACTATAAAGTTATATAAGCCTTGCTTGTTCAATATTCAATGCAAAACTTGTTTGGGTCTCTATTAAAAGGTTAATTTGTTCAACCTTGGCCCGCGGCTTTGTTCAGTTTTACATTTTGGCCCACTCTGTATTTGAGTTTGACACTCCTGTTCTAGGAGGTCTCCTTGTCCTTCCTCTGCTATTTGAGGCAGCTGATGCTTCAGTCGGTAGTTGTCAAATAATCAAAATACTGTGGTACCTCAACTTACTGTAGGATTCCCCCTACTTAAGAATGTTTTGTTATGCTTTAAGTTGCAAGCAGAAATTTGACTTACAAGCATCCTCGCCACTAATTAGCGTAGCGAATGTCACCGTGAATCATGTAAGATCCAATCAAAACATCTGGTCTTACTAGATAGCATTAGCTTATAGCTAGACATCGACATAACTTTGTATTCCAAGCATGGGAAGGAAGAAAATGAGTGGGAATGACAGTGCAGAAAATAATTGGATGATTTTTATTAAATTAAAGAAATTAATGATCAAAAGCATTACAAAGTGTGTCACCAACTTGGCAAAACACTGCTAATCTGCACTATACTGAAGCAGAGAGAGTTTAACGCCAGCCATGAATGCTAAAACAATATTCAAAAGGAGGACATTTATCCATGAAAATAAAGAAAAGCTGCCGATGGTGTGTTTGGTGTGACGATCTGTCACTTCATTTCTGTTTCTTTCCTTGTTTTGTATTCACTTCCTGTCTGTGCTCTTGTTTTGTTTCCACTTCCTGCTGTTGATTGGCAGCCGGTGTGGACCGGCTGACAATCAGCATGTTTCTATTTATGCCTGTCTCGAGCGCTCCACAGTGCTCAAAGATTGACTTTATGTTGTTGAACGTTAACATGCAAGACTGCTTCATTTTCTGTTTTGAGTATATTAAACTCATCTTACCTTCCCGCCGTTCTCCTGGTTCCTGCATCTTGGGGTCGCAACTACTGCAGCCATGCGAGTTTCTCACATAAAAAATGAAGCAGGTGTGGACCAGCTGCCAATCAACAGCAGGTGAGGGAAAAAACACAGCGCTCGGTGGGACAAGCAGGAAGTGGAAACAAAACAAGAGCACTGACAGGAAGTGAATACAAAACGAGGAAACAAACAGAAATGAAGTGACAGATCGTCACATTTGGTGGAGAAGCAGCTAGAAGGAGATACTGTAGAAGGCCATAAAATCTGTACATTATTGTTAAATTACTTAATAAAAATTCAGTGTAAAAAAAATCAGTGCTGAAAAATTCAGTGGATAAACATTTGCTGCTTCAAAAAGCAAGACTCACTTTCGGTAAATTAAGACCAAAGCAATTGATCCTGTCTCAGAACCAGCCAATGAGGTGTCAAGTTTGAAGTCACGTGACAAGGGTCTTGCAAAACAGCATAAAAAAAGGCAGTTAACTGGGCTACCTGGGCATAATACAACATAACATTTCAACGCGGCCCGCTGGATATTTTCAAACTTGTGAAATGTTTCTAATGGTTACAAAATCTGCACTTTTAAGTGACATACAGTTACGTGTAATCCATCCATCCATTTTCTATGCATGTCTTTCATGATGTGCAGCTAAACTGACTGTAATACACAATGTGACCAGCAGTTGCTGCTGGATAATGATGTTCAGGTAAATGTAATGAAGAAGACATGGACTAAATATATATATATATATATATATATGTGTATATATATATATATATATATATATATATATATATATATATATATATATATATATATATATATATGTGTGTATATATATATATATATATATATATATATATATATATATATATATATATATATATATATACAGTGTTGGGACTAACGCGTTACTTTGTAACGCGTTAATGTAACGCCGTTAGTTTCGGCGGTAACTAGTAATCTAACGCGTTATTTTTTTATATTCAATAACTCAGTTACCGTTACTACATGATGCGTTACTGCGTTATTTTACGTTATTTTTTATGTAGTATCGGCTAGAAACTGAGGATCTGAGTGTGTTTTATTCCAGCGAAGCAGAGACGTGCTTCTGATTCTTCCTCTGCGCTCTCTGTGTGTGCGTGTGACTGTGTGTCTGAGTGTGGGAAGGGGAGGGGAGGGGAGGGGGGTGCGCAATACAACCGTTGGCCAACAAAAAAGTAACCACAGAACACTATACGCCTATACGGTATAGTGTTCTGTGGTTACTTTTTGGTTGGCCAAGCGGACGTGACGACAGGCTGTCCCCACTCAGATCCGCACAGACCGGGAGGGGGCGTGCCTTAAGTCCGGCTGGAAATCGGCAGAAATTTGGAGAATGGTTGTCCCAGGGAGAGGCAGTGAAATTCGGGAGGGTTGGCAGGTATGAGATATTCTCACTTCTTTTCTTTTGTCGAGCACAAAGAAAAGAACATTTTAGTTAAATGTAAGTTGTGTCTTGGATCAAAGATCCCGTCTACTGCCCAAAACAACAATTCAAATCTGCCTCTGTGTATGTCACGTGTGCCTTCCTTAGGTGAAGCCAGCTTTACAGCTATGTTGTTGATTGATTGATTGATTGATTGAAACTTTTATTAGTAGATTGCACAGTACAGTACATATTCCGTACAATTGACCACTAAATGGTAACACCCAAATAAGTTTTTTAACTTGTTTAAGTCGGGGTCCAGATACAGATATATACTATCAAATATATACTAACATCATAATACAGTCATCACACAAGATAATCATCAGGGTATATACATTGAATTATTTACATTATTTACAATCCGGGGTGTGGGATATGGAGGGGGGGGGGGGTTAGGTTTGGTTGGTATCAACACTTCAGTCATCAACAATTGCATCATCAGAGAAATGGACATTGAAACAGTGTAGGACTGACTTGGTAGGATATGTACAGCAAGTAGTGGACACAGAGAGAGAGATCAGAAAGTATAAGAAAAAGTGTCTACATTTGATTATTTACAATCCGAAGAGGTATTATGTGGAAGGGAGGGTGTTAGTTTAGGGTTGTAGTTGCCTGGAGGTGTTCTTTTAGTGCGGTTTTGAAGGAGGATAGAGATGCCCTTTCTTTTTCACCTGTTGGGAGTGCATTCCATATTGAAGTGGCATAGAAAGAGAATGAGTTAAGACCTTTATTAGTTCGGAATCTGGGTTTAACGTGGTTAGTGTTAGTGTTAGTGTTAGTGTTATTATGCTGTTTGTTACTTATGTATGTTATGTTGCAGCTATTTAAAATAGTTTTGTCAATTTGTTCTGGCCTGAAATAAATTGGCCCTTTGAAACATATCTTTGTCTTTGTGTGTTGTATGTAGAGCACATTGCTTAGCAGAGTTCAGTGATGCAAATGTATGTCAAGTTGATCAACAGATTGTATTATTCTCCAGTGCAATAACAGTACTAAAATGAAGGCTAAAAGGGCATTAATGGGAGCTTTAAAAAAAAAAGTAGAAGAAGTAACTAAATAGTTACTTTTCACAGTAACGCATTACTTTTTGGTGTAAGTAACTGAGTTAGTAACTGAGTTACTTTTGAAATAAAGTAACTACCGTATTTTCCGCACTATAAGGCGCACCGGATTATTAGCCGCACCTTCAATGAATGGCATATTTCATAACTTTGTCCACCAATAAGCCGCCCCGGACTATAAGCCGCGCTAAAGGGAATGTCAAAAAAACAGTCAGATAGGTCAGTCAAACTTTAATAATATATTAAAAACCAGCGTTCTAACAACTCTGTTCACTCCCAAAATGTACGCAAATGTGCAATCACAAACATAGTAAAATTCAAAATAGTGCAGAGCAATAGCAACATAATGTTGCTCGAACGTTAATGTCACAACACACAAAATAAACATAGCGCTCACTTTCTGAAGTTATTCTTCATTCGTAAATCCTTCGTCTTCGGTGTCCGAAGTGAAAAGTTGGGCAAATTTACGATCCACTGGCAGATGTTGGCGTCGTCTGGCGCTGCCTCCTCGTCTTAGTGAAGGTGTGTTCGCCTTCTGTCCTCCATTGTTCCCACGCAGTTAGCAGTCTAGCTTCGAATGCCCTGTTGACACCAATATCTAGCGGCTGGAGGTCTTTTGTCAATCCACCCGGAATGACGGCGAGTATTGAATTAAGCGCGTAAGCGTGTCTCTCAATGTGCTGTTATGAGCTAGCAAATATAACAACTACACTACCCAGCATGCAACGATAGTTACGAGCATGCGCGGTAGCCCTGAGAAGCGTTGTATGCTGGGAGTTAGAATGTGGTTATGAGCACGCTGTAAGTAAACGTTGAGAACTCAGTTAACACGCCTCGTCTGCATTATTTATAATTAGACAGACAACACACTTAATAGGAGCCATTTTGGGGTCTTTACATAAACACACAAATGGAAATGAAACGTCACATATCCCAGCATGCACCGCGCGCTTCTTCGTCCTCCACTGTTCCCACGCAGTTAGCAGTCTAGCTTCGAATGCCCTGTTGACACCAATATCTAGCGGCTGGAGGTCTTTTGTCAATCCACCCGGAATGACGGCGAGTATTGAATTAAGCGCGTAAGCGTGTCTCTCAATGTGCTGTTATGAGATAGCAAATATAACAACTACACTACCCAGCATGCAACGATAGTTACGAGCATGCGCGGTAGCCCTGAGAAGCGTTGTTGTATGCTGGGAGTTAGAATGTGGTTATGAGCACGCTGTAAGTAAACGTTGAGAACTCAGTTAACACGCCTCGTCTGCATTATTTATAATTAGACAGACAACACACTTAATAGGAGCCATTTTGGGGTCTTTACATAAACACACAAATGGAAATGAAACGTCACATATCCCAGCATGCACCGCGCGCTTCTTCTACGGGGAAAAAAGATGGCGGCTGTTTACCGTAGTTGCGAGACCTAAACTTTATGAAAATGAATCTTAATATTTATCCATATATAAAGCGCACCGGGTTATAAGGCGCACTGTCAGCTTTTGAGAAAATTTGTGGTTTTTAGGTGCGCCTTATAGTGCGGAAAATACGGTAGTAACTGTAACTAGTTACTGTTTTTCCAATACCCAACACTGTATATATATATATATATATATATATACGTTAGGTCAGGAAAAACACAGAGGCTATTTCATCCCTACAAGCAGGTTTCCCTGCTCTTCAGGGGATTTATATATATATATATATATATATATATATATATATATATATATATATATATATATATATATATATATGCACATATATATACGTTAGGTCAGGAAAAACACAGATGCTATTTCATCCCTACAAGCTGGTTTCCCTGCTCTTCAGGGGATTATATATATATATATATATATATATATATATATATATATATATATATTGAGTTCCTCACATAAAATATTAAGCAGGTGTGGACCGGCTGCCAATCAACAGCAGGTGAGGGAAAAAACACAGCGCTCAGCGGGACAAGCAGGAAGTGGAAACAAAACAGGAGCACTGACAGGAAGGGAATACAAAATGAGGAAACAAACAGAAATGAAGTGACAGATCGTCACATTTGGTGGAGAAGCAGCTAGAAGGAGATACTGTAGAAGTCCATAAAATCTGTACATTATTGTCAAATTACTTCATAAAACTACTGTCGTTGTTCGAATTACATTCTATTGTATTATTATCTAAAAGTTTGTTTTTCATTTTTAAAAGGCATGTTACAATTGCGTAGTTTTTTGGGGGACACAAACTGACTAAATTGATTTGAATTATTTTAATGGGAGACGTTGATTTGAGTTAAGAGTTCCGCCACAGAACCAATTAAGCTGGTAAGATGAGATACTACTTTAGTGAGTTTTGAGGGGTTTTTTTTAGATAGTTTTTGGTAATGGTGTAAAAGAGGAGAAACCATGCAATGTTTCTTCGCACTGACACACAAAAAGGTTCTATGAATCTTTGTGTCTATTGCAGTCCCTAAAAAGATGTTCAGGTCTTGCACACATTAAGACAAGCGTCATTCAGGTTTTAAATGGAGGATGAATAAAGAATCTTTTGGCCAGTGGGTGGATATCGTCTGTCGGCATTACTAATAAACCGTGTAATAAACCGTGTCCCAAACCACAGTTTTTTTCTGAAGGAATCCTCTTAACATCGGCACGTATTTTACTGTTTGAGGTTCGGCCATCTTCTTTGGCATATCTGTCCTCTTCTGCCTCAATCTTTTTGCCTGCTCTCTTTTTCTCCCACCTACGTCATTTTTAGCTCCATGGGTTGCTTTTGTGTTATTTTTGCTCCCTAAAGGTGTTTAGGGGATGGCGTGGCGCTGTTGGGAGAGTGGCCGTGCCAGCAACCTGTGGGTTCCTGGTTCAATCCCCAGCTTCTACCAACCTAGTCCCGTCCATTGTGTCCTTGAGCAAGACACTTCACCCTTGCTCCTGATGGGTCGTGGTTAGCGCCTTGCATGGCACCACCCGCCATCAGTGTGTGAGTGTGTGTGTGTGAATGGGTGAATGTGGAAGTACCTCGAAGGTAGAAAAGCGCTATACAAGTATAACCCATTTACCATTTTCCCAAGGCTATTTCTGCCACTTTTGTTGAATCCCTGTCTACCAGTTACATTTTTTAGACCATTGTAGTGTTGCCCTTAAAGATGCTGCTGATATTTATTTATCATTACATTATAGTTTTATTGTTTTAAATGTCAAATTAGGTCAGTTTAGGATAAACATCTTGGCCTAAGCAAATTAGCAGTTGATTATGGGCCAAGGGGCTCAGCTGGAAGAGATGGGTCGCAGATGAGATACAGGAGTAAAAAGGCATAACATGAACATGACACGAAGAACCTCCGGCACCAAACTCAGTTAAGGGAAACATATGCTGTGCTTGCAGTTTATCCTGAAGCAGACACTTATGTAATATAGGTGGTATGTGTGTGAAAACAAGCAAGCTGTTTGTTGACTTATTTGGCTGCCTAACTGCTACTTTTTGGATTTTACACCCAAACTGTGTAAGTGTTTTTTTATAAACCAAATCCTTGACAACAGGTTTATGAATGCACAGAGAATAGAGTGTCGTGTTTCATAGGGCATTAAAAAGTCAATGCTCCTCTAAGTCTGCTGCAACCACCATTAGCAACGACCCAGTCTACTTGCAGTCTAAAAGCTCAGGACTTTGTTCTCATCAGCGTCTCAAAAGAAAACCTGAGCATTCCCATACACAAAAATCAAAGGACATTTGTTGCCGTTTTTGTGCCGCATTACACTATAATGAGATATTGATGTCGATACTGCACCCACACAAGGCTGGTGTTAGGTCTCTTATTGATCAAATAATAAATCTGTTCAAACTGTTATTTATCTGCTTGGCAAAGACCAGATATGCGGTACTGTCCTGGTCCTGTACTGACTAATCTCATTTTAAACCTTTATGTTTCAGGCGTATAGGGTTTCTATACTTTTAATTAAAACATCCACATTGCAGTAAGGTATATATACTAAAATGCGCAAACATTCCGCAGAAATCAATGGTCAACTTTTACAACTGTGCCATCAGCAGTGTCCTCACTTACGGCTTTTTAGTGTGGTTTGCTAGCTGCACTAAAGCGAACCAACAGCGAGTGGTTAAAGCGGCGGGGAAAATTACAAGGACGATACTCCCAGAGATGAGTGCTATGTACACAACTCGCTGCCTAAAGCGAGTACACAACATCCTGAAGGACAGATACCACCCAGCACATGGCCTCTTCAACCTGCTACCCTCTGGAAGGAGGTATAGATCGATTCGCGCCAGGACCACCAGAATGTCTCACAGTCTGTGAGACTGCTAAATGAACAGCCTGCCCCTTTGCTGCCCTGGACCATCTTATTACCTCACTCTTCACCACCTCAATAATTGTGATCTGGACATTGCATTGCTGCAACATCAACGTAACACCCATCAGACATCTGACTGTTCCCACCCCCACGTCCCTCTTATCACGATCTTCCTGACAATGCTAAAATGCTAAAATGTAAACTATTGTCAACCTGCACATCAATGCAGTTTCTATGCCACTGGACAAAGCTCAAACAAAATCTCGTTGTTCATGTATGACTTAAGTGTTATTATGACAATGACTATAAAGGAATTGATTGATTGATTGATTGACACCAGCAATGTTACTGGCAACATAGATGATTCCATGTTTCCTTGTGTCTTTCATTATACAGTAAATTGACTCACTTGAACCTTACTTCAAACAGTTGCTTATCAGTGATTAATGATTTGATAACAGTTTACCAGGAGATAAATTATAACTGACAAATAAAACACCATACAAAAGTGGAGTTACCACTTAGCAAGAAAGCTGTTGAAATGATGTACTGTATTTGACGAAAATTCACATATGAATAGATGACCATGAAACATCATCAGTCAGCTTTAGAGTTTTCTCATTCAGAAAGATAAATAGTTTGAAGCTGTGAAGAAGGAAGCGAATAAAAAGCATTGAAAAAAAAAAGTCCTTGGCCAGTGGCTTAACTTTTCCACCAAACATAATTGAAATGTTGATTTTTCTGCAGGTAACCTGCTAATAAACATCTATCTGAAATACATTTTATGAAGCCCAATCATTAAACGGTTGATGCACTTACCAGACATTTTATCAAGTACACCCACACACTGTTAACAGATCTGATTTGAGAGCTCAATAAAAAATGCTATTAGAAAATAATATTTCCAAGCCTTAACTCTTTTTATCATTAGAGATATATTAATTTAACACAGTGTGTATTAATTAGCTGTAGTATGCAGTGGTGTATAACTGTATTACATCATGTTGAGATATGTTTCCAGTAGACACACGACAATGTGCAACATACTCCACTTGCATATACCCAGAGGTGGGTAGAGTAGCCAGAAATTGTACTCAAGTAAGAGTACTGTTACTTTAGAGATGTATTACTCAAGTAAAAGTAAGGAGTAGTCACCCAAATATTTACTTGAGTAAAAGTAAAAAGTATGTTGTGAAAAAACTACTCAAGTACTGAGTAACTGATGAGTAACATACACACTCATATCATATATATATATATATATATATATATATATATATATATATATATATATATATATATACTGTATATATATATATATATATATATATATATATATATATATATATATATATATATATACATAGATACATACATTGATATATACAGTATATCATTTAAATGTATTTATTTTGCTGTTTTTGTTTACATGTTAAAGGTGTTTTAATGAATATACATGCATGTTTAACACATATAGATTCCTTTCTTTCATGAAGACTAGAATATAAGTTGGTGTATTACCTGATTCTGATGACTTGCGTTGATTGTAATCAGACAGTAGTGATGATAACGTCCACGTTTTCAAATGGAGGAGAAGAAAAGTTCCTCCTTTCTGTCTAATACCCAGGGCCGGCCCGTGGCATAGGCCGTATAGGCAAATGCTAAGGGCGCCGTCCATCAGGGGGCGCCACGCCAGTGCCACAAATGTTGGAGAAAAAAAAAAAAAAGTTGGTACTATTATTTCTAAATACAAAAAATAATCCCACGTTAATTAAAATGCAAAGTAAAGCCTATATAATAGAAATATTATTTGTTACAACATTACGCCCACCCCCCCCCCCCCCCCCTCCCGCCCCCTCCCTTCCCGTATCATGACTCTGTTTGGACGTCACCACATCAAAAAATCAACACAAGATGTCAAAACGGCCAAAACTGTCAGGTGCCCAGGGAAGAAATAAGAGAAAAGAAGAGGACGAGAAACGAGAAAAAGACAAGAGGTAGCAGGTAGGTAACGTTAGCCTACATGAAATTATT
This sequence comes from Nerophis lumbriciformis, assembly GCF_033978685.3. Classification (NCBI taxonomy): domain Eukaryota; kingdom Metazoa; phylum Chordata; class Actinopteri; order Syngnathiformes; family Syngnathidae; genus Nerophis; species Nerophis lumbriciformis. Next base: position 33,656,442 of record NC_084548.2, on the reverse strand, counting down.
TGTCTGTTACAGAATGTGATAGTAACCTGGCTTTTTAGCATTAAGCTAATGTTACATGATTCGGCAACTGCTAATCAATAAATAGCTAGTTCTGTTTTAACGTCGGGTTAATATTGTGGAGGGGGCTAAATTGTTATGGAAAATAATAATGTAACGTTAGGTAATTACAGTACTCCCACCTTACATTCCTCAGGGACATTTGTATTAGATCTTTTAAGCAGGTGTTTTTTGTTTACATTGTTATTGCCTTCTGGTTAGCTAATGTTTGCCCTGCAGGTAATAGTCACTTTTCCACCCCTTTATATATTAGGTATAGTTGTAAGCCTAGTTGTTAAAGTGCACATCATTAATGTAAATTAAGCAATATGTATGTAAAAAATATTGTATTTCATATATTCATTTTTTATTTTTTGCATTCATTTATTTATTCATATTTTTTTTATCTTGTTAACTATTCTGATTGTTAATTTGCTTTCTTTAAGTAAAAAAAAGGTCAAAGACAAAGCTATTCGGTTTGTAGTATATACACTTCACTGCCGATGTGGGGGGGCGCCACCTAAAATCTTGCCTAGGGCGCCAGATTGGTTAGGGCCGGGCCTGCTAATACCACATGAAAGTTTCCAGCTTCCATATTCGTTTTTATACACTTTACAAGAAATATATTGGCGTCAAACTCCGTAGCTTGCTAGCTTGTTTCTTGCTGGCTTTCGGAGACTCTTGTTTTGAAAGCGCAGGCGCGATGGAGCGGCACTTTTATTGTGAAGACAGGAACGTCCTCATGTGCGGTCAGTCTTTAGGCTTTTGACAGGATGTATGGTTGAAATAAAAAAAGTATCTTTTTTCCTTCACACTTTTGATTGATTGATTGGAACTTTTATTATTAGATTGCACAGTACAGTACACATTCCGTACAATTGACCACTAAATGGTAACACCCCAATAAGTTTTTCAACTTGTTTAAGTCAGGTCATGTGACCACCTGGCTCTGTTTGATTGGTCCAACGTCACCAGTGACTACATCTGATTGGTGAAACGTCACCAGTAAGGCAGGCATTTTGAAGGTCTGTCTGACAGACCAAAACAAACAAAGCGTGCATTAACAGATCGATAAAAATTAGTAGCGAGTAGCGAGCTGAATGTAGATAAAAGTAGCGGAGTAAAAGTAGCGTTCCTTCTCTATAAATATACTTAAGTAAAAGTAAAAGTATGTTGCATTAAAACTACTCTTAGAAGTACAATTTATCCCAAAAGTTACTCAAGTAGATGTAACGGAGTAAATGTAGCGCGTTACTACCCACCTCTGCATATACCTATTGCCAACCTTATGGGAAGTTACAATACATAATTGCTATATTTCCTCAGTGTAATCATAATTAGTAATCAATGAGCAATTACTGTGTAACAAAAACACTCTTTAGTCTTTGGCTGTGTTATCACGTCTTCATTTCAGTCAACGTGAACAAGGAGGGCGTTAAATGCATGATGTCGAGATTTTATTGCTTAGACAGTTGTCATACGTACTTCTACGCTACTCTGTGATACTTTTTATTGGTGTAAATACAACCGGAAAATTAATTCTGACCTTGTGCAATAAAAATAATGTTATGTTATTGGTATATTGTGTGCATCAAATCACAATGTGCAATAATACATTACACTTTATGTGCACTATGTGCATGTCTGTGTTATGCTGGAAATGCTGACTACAAGCATACTTGCCAACCCTCCCGGAATTTCCTGGAGACCCCCGAAATTCAGCGCCTCTCCCGAAAACCTCCCGGGACAAATTTTCTCCCGAAAATCTCCCGAAATTCAGGCCGAGCTGGAGGCCACGCCACCTCCAGCTCCATGCGGACCTGAGTGACGTGTCGCCAGCCTGTTTTCACGTCCGCTTTCCCACAACATAAACAGCGTGCCTGCCCAATCACGTTATAACTGTAGAATGATCGCGGGCGAGTTCTTGGTTTCTTATGTGTTCTTAGGGACGGCGTGGCGCAGTGGAAGAATGGCCGTGCGCGACCCGAGGGTCCCTGGTTCAATCCCCACCTAGTACCAACCTCGTCATGTCCGTTGTGTCCTGAGCAAGACACTTCACCCTTGCTCCTGATGGGTGCTGGTTAGCGCCTTGCATGGCAGCTCCCTCCATCAGTGTGTGAATGTGTGTGTGAATGGGTAAATGTGGAAGTAGTGTCAAAGCGCTTTGAGTACCTTGAAGGTAGAAAAGCGCTATACAAGTACAACCCCATTATCATTTATGTGGGTTTATTGTAGGCAGTTTCATTAACGTCCTCCCAGCGCGGTAACAACACACAACAACAGCAGTCACGTTTTCGTCTACCGTAAAGCAGTTCGTCTACTGTAAGACACTCTTAAACCGGACAATACTACCATCTACTGTACATGCATATGTGACAATAACATCTAGGGCTTTTAGAGAGTGCAGTGCACAACTGCACACACAACAAGGAGACGAAGCAGAAGAACGAGGAAGATACAGCCATGGCGAGGCCGACGACGAGTAAGATGAAGAAATACGCTTGTAAGTTCCAAGCCGCAGCTGCGATTGGACCTGGATAGCCTCCGAGAACAAGTAGTGGACTACCAAGTGCTTGGCAGTGAAGATCTTTCTCAGGAAGCAAGGATTGACCGGTTTTGGGCCATGAAATGTTTTGATGAAAGCACTTTTGTGCATCATTGGGGGGAGGGTGTTCAGCATAGTTAGAAAGATAGTGACAGAGAATAGAACAAGGATGGACAATTCAACCCTTAACTCAACAATGAGTAGATGAGTGTTATGTGTGTGTATACGTGTAAATAAATGAACAATGAAATTCAAGTATTTCTTTTATATATATATATATATATATATATAAAATACATTTATATATATATATATATATATATATATATATATATATATATGTATATATATATATATATATATATATAATACATTTATATATATATATATATATATATATATATATATATATATATATATATATATATATATATATATATATAGCTAGAATTCACTGAAAGTCAAGTATTTCATATATATATATATATATATATATATATATATATATATATATATATATATATGAAATACTTGAGTATTTCTTATATATATATATATATATATATATATATATATATATATATAATGAAATACTTGACTTGATGTATTCTAGCTGTAAATATACTCCTCCCCTCTTAACCGCGCCCCCGACCCCAACCACGCCCCCCACCTCCCGAAATCGGAGGTCTCAAGGTTAGCAAGTATGCTACAAGTTTTGCTAAAAGTACAGCTCTCAGCTGATCTTTTTTGCTAAAAATTCTATACTGTAATGTCTGTTTTTCTTTTATATTTTTCATTTTGGCTTTATTTCTAATTAATTTGTTAATTTTTTGTTTGCAACATATACCTTTTGCTGCCGTAACACGGTACATTTCCTCATTTGGTGGAAAAATAAAAGATTATCTTATCATATCATATCTTATCTCATCTTATCTCATGCCTGTGATTGGCTAAACTTGCAAGGTCACACATCATTTTCTGGGTTTGTTTGGTTGACCACAGATGGGTACTGAAACATTTCAATGTTAATGGTAGTAACCGGACCAACAAAAGTAGCTATTGGTGCCTCATTTCAGTGCTGAAGGTCATTTTGTGCAAGTAATGTCCTGAAATGTAGTTTCTCAACAGAGGCACACAGAGGCACACAGAGTCTGACGCTTTTTCAAAAACTTTTGCTGACCTTAACACGCCAACAGCAATCCCCAGGCCCTACACAGCACATGCATTTCCCCATCACTGTCGCCACAAAGCAACATAACCTTTCTTCATTATGCAAAAATCATGGTCATTGTGAGCAAAGTGCATTCACAAACGATGAACATCAACATTCCAAATCAAGCAGTCCGTTTTTTTGCATGTTCTCTATGTTCTGTATTGCTGCTGATTGTGCTATGATAATAATGAAAATGTGTTTTTGAATGTGTTACTTAGTTATCATTTAAGTATATTGATGAAGCATTTCAATCATTATTCTGTTCAACTTGCATGTCACAAATGGGATTGCAACGGGAAATTGATGAAGTCGATGAATGCGATTAGGAAAAAGCTTTGATTTATATTCTGTTGCTTCGAATAATCGTTTAATGAGTGTGACTAAAAAAAAACCCACTGCATAAGGGGACTGAAACTTTAAATGCGCAGACATAGTGTAGTTTTCCCACAGCCGCTGAAATGAGAGGGGTGGTGTGTTGATGCCATGATCTGTATGGTGGCCAACATAAACTATATCAGCATTTTTCTTTTTTGTACTAATGCGCATGTGTTAAAGTGCAATTTCAATGTTGATAATGTGCATTTATTAGATTATTATGAGAAAAATAATGGCAAGCTGAAAAACTGTTGTCATTTTAACTATTTTCCCTAAAATTTCAAACGTACCAATTTGGCACAAGTATCAGAATAAATGTAAACGATACCCATCCTTTTCATTGTGACTAAACAATGTGTGTGACTGCAGATTATAACCTGAGTTGCATTTTCCAAAGCAAACAATTTAAAGAAATAAAAAGATGGGTTTTAGTGGCACATACACATTACATAGTACACAACTTGAAGCTCCTTTGATTGCTTTGCATACATGCTTGGTTTTTGCTTTGGTTGTGTTGTGAAAGCCTTTTGTCCTTTAGGCTGAAGTCTTTCTCCAAACTCCATCTCAAACTCTAAATTAAGTCTCTGGAGATGACTTCAAACATGAAAAAACAGGTTACCTACAGTGGCTGGATAAATTGAATGAGTGAGTGAGTGAGTGAGTGAGTGAGTGATGCACCTGCTGTTATGCTTTGAAATACAAACCCTGTTTCCATATGAGTTGGGAAAGTGTGTTGGATGTAAATATAAACGGAATACAATGATTTGCAAATCCTTTTCAACCCATATTCAGTTGAATGCACTACAAAGACAACATTTTTGATGTTCAAACTCATAAATTGTATTTATTTTTGCAATTAATAATTAACGTAGAATTTCATGGCTGCAACACGTGCCAAAGTAGTTGGGAAAGGGCATGTTCACCACTGTGTTACATCACCTTTTCTTTTAACAACACTCAGTAAACGATTGGGAACTGAGGAGACACATTTTTTAAGCTTCTCAGGTGGAATTCTTTCCCATTCTTGCTTGATGTACAGCTTAAGTTGTTCAACAGTCCGGGGGTCTCCGTTGTGGTATTTTAGGCTTCATAATGCGCCACACATTTTCAATGGGAGACAGGTCTGGACTACAGGCAGGCCAGTCTAGTACCCGCACTCTTTTACTATGAAGCCACGTTGATGTAACACGTGGCTTGGCATTGTCTTGCTGAAATAAGCAGGGGCGTCCATGGTAATGTTGCTAATACACCCCCATACCATCACAGATGCTGACTTTTGAACTTTGCGCCTATAACAATCCGGATGGTTCTTTTCCTCTTTGGTCCGGAGGACACAACGTCCACAGTTTCCAAAAACAATTTGAAATGTGGGCTCGTCAGACCACAGAACACTTTTCCACTTTGTATCAGTCCATCTTAGATGAGCTCAGGCCCAGCGAAGCCGACAGCGTTTCTGGATGTTGTTGATTAACGGTTTTTGCCTTGCATAGGAGAGTTTTAACTTGCACTTACAGATGTAGCGACCAACTGTAGTTACTGACAGTGAGTTTCTGAAGTGTTCCTGAGCCCATGTGGTGATATCCTTTACACACGGATGTCGCTTGTTGATGCAGTACAGCCTGAGGGATCGAAGGTCACGGGCTTAGCTGCTTACGTGCAGTGATTTCTCCAGATTCTCTGAACCCTTTGATGATATTACGGACCGTAGATGGTGAAATCCCTAAATTCCTTACAATAGCTGGTTGAGAAAGGTTTTTCTTAAATTGTTTACCAATCTGCTCACGCATTTGTTGACAAAGTGGTGACCCTCGCCCCATCCTTGTTTGTGAATGACTGAGCATTTCATGGAATCTACTTTTATACCCAATCATGGCACCCACCTGTTCCCAATTTGCCTGTTCACCTGTGGGATGTTCCAAATAAGTGTTTGATGAGCATTCCTCAACTTTATCAGTATTTATTGCCACTTTTCCCAACTTCTTTGTCACGTGTTGCTGGCATCAAATTGTAAAGTTAATGATTATTTGCAATTTTTTTTTTTTTTATCAGTTTGAACATCAAATATGTTGTCTTTGTAGCATATTCAACTGAATATGAGTTGAAAATGATATGCAAATCATTGTATTCCCTTTTTATTTACATCTAACACAATTTCCCATCTCATATGGAAACGGGGTTTGTAAATAGGTGAACATCTACATTCTTCCATCCTTTACGCTGCTTTTTCACCCTTTTCACTCTAGCTTTTGAATGCAGCATCTTCCCCAGATCGTCACATGACAATATCTTGCAAAAAATAATAACAAATAAAGAAATATAATATATATGTTCTATGAGTGAACATCTTAAAATAAATAATGTATACCACTGGTGCTTTTAATGCACACATACTTTATCAAATAGATTAACTCTGCACTCTGCAGTCCCCTCCCCTCTCTCGTTCTCTGCTGTCTGAGCTGGCTCTGCTTGCAGTTCTTTCAAATATGCACTTAAAACCTCCCAGCATCTGCCTTGGTTCGACATAAGCCTTCAGTCAACAGATCTCAGGAAAGAGCCAACAAAAGCGCTCGGTTGTTGTGGACCTTTGAGAAAAAGTGCAAAGAGCCACAGCAATTTTGTTTCACACAATTAAATGCACGCACAAATAATTGTAATAATCAAATGTCTATCTTTTGCATGACGCGAAACACATGCAAATCAGCAGGTGCGTCAAAGGGAAGACGAGTTTAACACCTTTTTCTGAACTTTTTTTTGTCCGTCACCATGACGCACAGTGGATGCGCGATCCGTGATTATCCCCATCATCATGAGAAAGACGCCTTTTAATCATTCATTAGCTTGCAGCGGGAGAACAATCGCCATCTTTAACCGTGCATAAAACACCGGTGGGTTCCTACCTGAAGTTGTTACCTCTGAAGAAGTGTGGGTGCGTTTGCAGCTAAACTATCCAAAAACAGAAAGTGTGTCAGAGAGCAAGTGCAGCTCCTGCTGTAGCACAACCGTCTGTGCTTTGGTGAGAATTACTTTGCTTGTTTCTGCCTGAGCCCTCCCTTCTCCACTCACCCACTCTCACTCACTCACCCATGAGAATATATAATCTTTCATCGCTCTCTCTCTCTCTCTCTCTCTGAATCATGTAAGATCGCCATTAGAAGCTGATTGAAGCCCAAAATGATCCAAATGTGTGAGTATGTCCCTACTCCACCCACTCCAAAACTTGCATGTTTTGTCTGTCAGTGTGTGCACATCGGCGTTCCAGGATTAAAGTGTGGGATTATGCTTTAAACGTTCATCATTTCATCGAGTGGACAATGACATCAGTGCTTGGCAGACAAGCAGACGCGTTGATGTGGGCAGGAATTGAGAGAGAGAGCACGAGGGAATGGAGGAAAAAAGAGAAAATGAAAACCTTTCACCTCTGTGATTGATCCGTGTGAATGTAATGCATCATGCGGAACCTCATGGCCCGCTGGGTGTTGGAAGGGGTCACTGGGGTGACATACAGTATTTCCCACTTGCAAATAGAGCGGCTCAATGTAGTGTATGTGAATGTGTAAACATTGCCAAGTTGGTGTGCCTACTGACAGATGGCTACTGTAATGACGCAGGAACTAACTCCTGGGTTCACGTGTGTGTGCGCATGTGAGGCATTTAGTACATGGACAATGTAGGATTCTGTGCAAAAAAAGAGCAGTACTTCTAACTTTTTAAGACAGTTTGGCTACGTTCCCACTGCAGGTCGATCCAGATTTTTTTGGACCAATTGTTTGTATTTCGACACATCAATCAATCAATCAATCAAAGTTTATTTATATAGTCCTAAAGTGTCTCAAAGGGCTGCACAAGCCACAACGACATCCTCGGCTCAGATCCCACATCAGGGCAAGAAAAAACTCAACCCAATGGGATTACAATGAGAAACCTTGGAGGGGACCGCAGATGTGGGGACCCCCCCTCACCCCCTGGGCAACTGGTGCAATGGACGTCGAGTGGATCTAGTTAATAGTGTGAGAGTCCAGTCCACATGACTTTCTTCCCGGAAGTGAAAACCAATGGTGGTCAATGAAGCTAAGATGGCTGTTGCATGCAAACTATCTAAGTACAAAAGAGGCTTAAATCTTCCTGCAAAAAGCCGATACGAGCAAAAAAATCTAACTGCGCAATGGAGTCGATCCCTATACTTTATCAAAAAAGGATTTCTCGAGTGATATCAAGGATTATACGTCGGTCGCGTTCTCAGACATATCGAACGAATGTGCTCCAGACGCCATTCTACGCGACAAAACAGATGAAAACCTGGAAAAACATGGAGGTCTACAACTTCTTTGTGTGCAGCTGGGTCAAGGATATTGGTATCAAGACTCTCGGATAAATATGCATGGTTTTTGCTCGGGTCAGGTTGCATTTCATGACTTAACTTCACGTCTACACTGCCATGTTTGTTGTTTTTGCACGCGCCGTTTACGAGTAGCGTGCTTTTACCCGTCTTTATCAAAATATAACTATGGATGTCAACATTGTGTATGTGCTGAAAGCTTCATTAATAATTGCTGCCTGTGGTAAAAGCTTAGGTTTTGCTCACATTTGCTTTGTTTTATTTAGACTCGCCGATTGGTGCTTTTCGAAACACTCGTAGCAAACATGTGTTTAAGAAATACAAATAATATCAAGATAATACTTACATGGGAAATATAAATAAAATAAATGTTAAAAGTATATCAAACAATCCTCTTACAAAGTGGTAACTGCAAACTAATGCATTCTTCGACTCTGCTCCCTTGGACTAGAGCAGTGGTTCTTAACCTGGGTTCGATCGAACCCCAGGGGTTCGGTGAGTAGGCCTCAGGGGTTCACACACCCGACTCATCGTGTAAATAACAACTTCTCCCTATCTGCGTATTATGAACAGCTGAAGTCACACTGATTTGCAGGTGTGTAATTTGTTGTGAGTTCATGCACTGTGTTGATTTTGTTCTTTGAACGAGGGGATGTTCATGCACGCTTCATTTTGTGCACCAGTAAAAAAACATATAAATTTGTCTTGAATTTGAAAAAAAACTAAACATTTTATTTTTCACAAAAGAAGGCATGGTGGAACAGGGGTTAGTGCATGTGCCTCACAATACGAAGGTCCTGAGTAGTCCTGAGTTCAATCCCGGGTTCGGGATCTTTCTGTGTGGAGTTTGCATGTTCTCCCAGTGACTGCTTGGTTCCCTCCGGGTACTCCGGCTTCCTCCCACCACCAAAGACATGCACCTGGGGATAGGTTGATTGGCAACACTAAATTGGCCCTAGTGTGTGAATGTGAGTGTGAATGTTGTCTGTCTATCTGTGTTGGCCCTGCGTTGAGGTGGCGACTTGTCCAGGGTGTACCCCGCCTTCCGCCCGAATGCAGCTGAGATAGGCTCCAGCACCCCCGGGACCCCGAACGGGACAAGCGGTAGAAAATGGATGGATGGACTAAAGAAGGGTTCAGTGAATGCGCATATGAAACTGGCGGGGTTCGGTACCTCCAACAAGGTTAAGAACCACTGGACTAGAGTGTGAGCCGCATAATTCTCTTGTCGTCGTTTCCACAAATCTTGCACTTTTCTGCTCTTTTTAATTACTTCTCAAGGAACTCTGAAGAAACGTTTATCCTTTCCGCGATTTGAACGGTTTATACAGCTGAAAACAACACAAGCTTAGGGCATTGTGTCTTCTTGAAAGACTAAATGGCGCCTAGTACCCATTGAAAACAGAGCTAGCATGACCACCACCAGTATTCATTGGGCCGGACGTGACGTCAGTAACATCCCAGCAATAAGTGGTACCGTATCTTTCGGAGTATAAGTCGCTCCGGAGTATAAGTCGCACCGGCCGAGAATGCATAATAAAGAAGGAAAAAAACATATATAAGTCGCACTGGAGTATAAGTAGCATTTTTTGGGTAAATGTATTTGATAAAACCCAACACCAAGAATAGACAGTTGAAAGGCAATTTAAAATAAATAATGAATAGTGAACAACAGGCTGAATAAGTGTACGTTATTTGACGCATAAATAACCAACTGAGAACGTGCCTGGTATGTTAACGTAACATATTATGGTAAGAGTCATTCAAATAACTATAACATATAGAACATGCTATACGTTTACCAAACAATCTGTCACACCTAATCGCTAAATCCCAGGAAATCTTATACGTCTAGTCTCTTACGTGAATGAGCTAAATAATATTATTTGACATTTTACGGTAATGTGTTAATAATTTCACACATAAGTTGCTCCTGAGTATAAGTCTATGAAAAAAACTGCGACTTATAGTCCGAAAAATACGGTATCTTCCCGGAAGCTATGGCGAAGCTTAGCACATGAACTAGAATCAAGAATCATAGAAATACTCAACGTAACGTGTTGCAGGAGCAAACAAGACAGCCAGACTGAGTGTGGCGATAAGCAGGAATACGTAGCTCTCTGATTAGTGCCCAGGAGCAGGTGAGTGTCCCGAACACTAATCAGAAGCAGGTGAAGCTAATCAGCACCCATGGTAACCAAAACACACAAACCCAGGGGTGCTGAAACAGAACTAAGGTAGTCAAAAACTAAACAAAACATGATCCGGGCGACGGATCATAACAGCCAATTTTTAGTGCTGCCAATTAGCTTATCCCCAGGTGCATGTCTTTGGAGGTGGGAGGAAGCCGGAGTACCCGGAGGGAACCCATGCAGTCACTGGAAGAACATGCAAACTGAACACACAGGCCTAACCCAGGACCTTCTCACTGTGAGGCATGAACACTAACAACAGCGCCGCTGTGCTGTCCTGTCACCAAGAAGTCTCACCATTCCTGGCTCAGACTGTTTGCCCACATGCTCCACGAACAGAAACAAGTGGCCCACAAACTGTCATAGCTACAATTCTTGCCCTCTTTCATTCTGAAATCTAAAATCCTTTATTTAAAACCTTTTTGACTCTACTTGTAAACATATTGCAAAATGACACCAGCTGATTGGACTTAGGTGACACAAATTGCCAAAATCACTTCCGCTAACACAATGCACCACACATGACTTCATGTTTTGTAGATTCTTTTCACATGAGACACAAATACAAGTCAAATTTTTTTGTAAGGTGAACGACTACCGAGGTGTATTTCTGGTCTTGTCACCTTCTTGCTGGCAGAAGGGCGACACGGCAGCGTCGTTGGATCAAAAGAGATGTCGGAGACGCTTTGCTGAACAAAAAGTTGCTTTATTACAAGCGAGTGTCATTATACAGCACTGCAGTACCTGGAGGAGGTCTAGTCAAAAAATGTGTCTCTGCTAACATGGAGAGGCCGAACCACAGTCTTGTATTCCTTCTTCCTGCGTCTGGGTGTGTGTTAATTCAGAAGAACATAACCTGACTGTGGAGGGGGGCGTGGCCTGCGGGCCTGCGGCGGAGCGGCGTGTGCCAGGGACGGCTTTGAAACACAGCTGACAGGTGATTAGATTGCGGTTTGTTATCTAATCACCTGTCGCCTTTATTAGCGGCAGCTGGGCAGAGACACGTTGTTGGGAGTTGGAGTTGGAGATAGAGAGAGAGAGAGAGAGAGAGAGCACGCACTGAGACACACAGGACTGAAAAGTCTTAAAGGGGAACATTATCACCAGACCTATGTAAGCGTCAATATATACCTTGATGTTGCAGAAAAAAGACCATATATTTTTTTAACCGATTTCCGAACTCTAAATGGGTGAATTTTGGCGAATTAAACGCCTTTCTATTATTCGCTCTCGGAGCGATGACGTCACGTTGTGACGTCACATCGGGAAGCAATCCGCCATTTTCTCAAACACATTACAAACACCGAGTCAAATCAGCTCTGTTATTTTCCGTTTTTTCGACTGTTTTCCGTACCTTGGAGACATCATGCCTCGTCGGTGTGTTGTCGGAGGGTGTAACAACACGAACAGGGACGGATTCAAGTTGCACCAGTGGCCCAAAGATGCGAAAGTGGCAAGAAATTGGACGTTTGTTCCGCACACTTTACAGACGAAAGCTATGCTACGACAGAGATGGCAAGAATGTGTGGATATCCTGCGACACTCAAAGCAGATGCATTTCCAATGATAAAGTCAAATAAATCTGCCGCCAGACCCCCAGGAAAAGAGAGCGGATGAGGGTATGTCTACAGAATATATTAATTGATGAAAACTGGGCTGTCTGCCCTCTCAAAGTGCATGTTGTTGCCAAATGTATTTCATATGCTGTAAACCTAGTTCATAGTTGTTAGTTTCCTTTAATGCCAAACAAACACATACCAATCGTTGGTTAGAAGGCGATCGCCAAATTCGTCCTCGCTTTCTCCCGTGTCGCTGGCTGTCGTGTCGTTTTCGTCGGTTTTGCTTGCATACGGTTCAAACCGATATGGCTCAATAGCTTCAGTTTCTTCTTCAATTTCGTTTTCGCTACCTGCCATGTTTGTTTGTATCGGCATCACTATGTGACGTCACAGGAAAATGGACGGGTGTATATAACGATGGCTAAAATCAGGTACTTTGAAGCTTTTTTTAGGGATATTGCGTGATGGGTAAAATTTTGAAAAAAACTTCAAAAAATAAAATAAGCCACTGGGAACTGATTTTTAATGGTTTTAACCCTTCTGAAATTGTGATAATGTTCCCCTTTAAATATATTGCTGGAAAGCACGTCATACTTGTGTATGAAAAATAAAAGACTTGCTCCAACCCGTCTACCGGACTCACGAGAGATCTGTCGGCACCACGAGAACCCTCCCCCAATCAGAGACGTTCACACTGACCATGTAAGGAGATGTTCATGTGAAAGTGTCTGAAAACCAACTGAGTTAAGTCATAACTTAAATGTTGGCTTTGAGCTAGACAGGTAGTCTCTTCTGAAGGATGGGGCTATCCCTTTTGCATTCCAAAGTCCCAATTAGAGCCTCTCTTCCTACGGGAAGTGATCCAATCCACTTACGAATATCAAACCAAGAGGCCTTATCTTATTATGTGCTCAAACTGAAATACGACTATTTAATGGGAATGGCGTGGCGTAGTTGGGAGAGTGGCCGTGCCAGCAACCTGAGGGTTCCTGGTTCAATCCCTTCTACTAACTTCGTCACGTCCGTTGTGTCCTTGAGCAAGACACTTCACCCTTGCTCCTGATGGGTGGTGGTTAGGGCCTTGCATGGCAGCTCCTGCCATCAGTGTGTGAATGTGTGTGTGAATGGGTGAATATGGAAATAGTGTCAAAGCGCTTTGAGTACCTTGAAGGTAGAAAAGCGCTATACAAGTATAACCCATTTACCATTTAACCCATTTAATTAAACTTGGTGGGTCGCCTTCTCCAAGTTGGATATAAATCTTCACCATAAGCAAAACATGATATGAGTTAATTAATTCACTTCATTACACTGAAAGATTGTATTTTAACAACAAAATATGAATTGGGCATCACATCACTCATTGTGAGCGTGAATGTAGCGTTTATTGCAGTCATATTAAATTGACTTAAAATGTAACATTTTCGAACACAGGAGCTTAGTCTCTGCAATGTGACTGTCTAAAGATATTTATGGTGCTCACAATATGAGAAATAGTTGGCACACATGTGCTTTAGTCCCGCAGTTGTCATTCCGACTGACAATAACAAGAAACCTTGAGCTGATGGCAGCGTGGAAGGGTCAACAGAGAACGAAGGGGTCACAACTCAGGGAATAATAGTCTCAGCAGTGGATGTTTCGGGTTTTATGCACAATACTTTGACTTGACTTGACTTTATTAATTCATGCTTGCAGTGGAGCCAGGGCCCCACTGAAAAAACAGCTGAACTACATACTTATCTTTGTACTGATACTAACATACATATCTTTGTATTTGTGGTACAATGGCTTGTAAACATACAGTTGGGTCTCCTAATATGCAAAATGTGATTGCATTATGTCAGAAATATGCCTAATTTCAGCCTGTTTATGGCCACCAACCATATCTTATCGTCTACCTCTCCTGTTTCCTCCACTTCTAAGAGAATCACCTGTTTTGAAGTTTTGTCTGTATGACGTCAGGAACAAAAATGATTAGTCCTCATTGATATGACGCCGCCTCTGACTAGTGCTACACCCTCAGCAGCTGATTACCAGTGCCGTTCATACTGGTGTAATAAGGTGAATGAATGTTTGGTGGTGGTCGCAAATTGGCAGCCACGCTTCCGTCTGTCTACCCCAGGGCAGGTGTGGCTACGAATGTAGCTTACCACCATCAAGTGTGAATGTGGAGTGACTGAATTATGGGTTCTCACTTCTCTGTGAGTGCTTTGAGTGTCTAGAAAAGCGCTACATAAATCTTATCCATTAATATTATTATTATTATTATTATTACCATTAACGACTTTCGACAAACTTTTGAAATAGTCAACTAATCAAAATGTATTTAAAAACATTTTTTGCAACTTGTCTCTCTCGATTTTGCGGGACATGGCTAGAATGTGTCAACAATAAGATTAACACCGATTACCAGGACAACCATATGACCAGCTCTTTTTTTTTTTTTTTTTTTTTTTTTGTCCTGTCCAGCCTCTCAGGCAAATTATATAGTTGATGTAGATGCCCATATCGGCTGTTCAGATTTACTTTACAGAAGAGAAGGGTAGGATACTTCTCTTGTTGCCTTGTATTTGTATTTGACTTTATTAAATGTATTTATATTATCATTTGGTGCGGAGCAGGAGGGGATAGAAAGAGAAAAAAAAGGAAGACAGAGGGGGAATTGTGGGGACAAGAGGGGGATAAGACGGAGAGACAAAAACAACAATAGCAAACACAACAATAACAACAATAGAGCAACATCAGCAAATACGATATGTACAAATATGATGGTAAAAGTGATAGCAAAGAAGCAGTTAGTGAAATAAATATTAATCATACAGAAATGACAATTGGCATTATTACACTACAAATGGACCAATACAAATACCAATAGAAATAGCGCTATTGATAATGAACAATACCAATAATTTACCTTTATTATCAACAATACAGTTGTTCATATGCAACAATACATATACGTAATGATAACTAGAGATACAAAAGAAAACAGAAAAATGGAGGGGAAGAAAGAGAAGCAACTTATATTAACCTTGTAGATTGTTATAGTATCAATAGGTTTAGCTTTGTCAGTGTGCCATGTGTTATCCAGTTTACCCGAGGGTAACAACGTTAATTTATGTTTGATGAAACGTGATTATGTGCATGACTGTATGTATGTATATGTACTTGTATATGTACAGAATGTGTATATGTATGTTTGTACAGTGAATGTGCGTGTGGATGTACGAACTTTGAGTATGTAGGTGTGTACTGTATTTGTGTATATATGTGGGAGCGTAGGTACCTATGAATGTATGTATGAATAACGGTGTGTATGTGAGTATATGTGTATTTGTATGTACAATATATTTGACTCCCGGTGTGTGTAGGAGCCAGAGTGAGGCCCAGCCACCCAGAGAGCCCAACCCACAAACAGCAGGTGTGGCGCCCATGGAACCAGGGACCACCGGCCCCACGCAGCCAGGCCGGCCAACGACAGGAACCCTGCTGAAGAGCCAGCAGCAGGCCGCAGACAGACGCGCCCGGCAGAGGACAAGGCACGGGAGAAGCAAGGGACTGCCAGCCCTCAAGCCAGCAAGAGACCACACCCCACACGGGTAGAAAGGCAGAACGCCCCGCCCGGGGGGCCTAGAGACTCCCCGCAACCGGACAGGAAGACCGCTCCCACCCCACCAGCAACTGGGCCCCCACGAGCCCACCCCAGGAGAGCAGGGTGCGGCCCGCCCCAGGCCACCCCACCCAAGTCTGCTGCCGCAGGACCGCCCAGCACGGGGCCACGGGAACCACCCACCCCACCCACAGGGACCCCAGCGATGGAGATGGAACAACCAGCAACCGCCCTGTCGAAATCCCCCCCTGAGGGAGGGGAAAATAATATCAATCAATCAATCAATCAATGTTTATTTATATAGCCCTAAATCACAAGTGTCTCAAAGGGCTGCACAAGCCACAACGACATCCTCGGTACAAAGCCCACATAAGGGCAAGGAAAAACTCACCCCAGTGGGACGTCGATGTGAATGACTATGAGAAACCTTGGAGAGGACCGCATATGTGGGTACCCCCCCCCTCGAGTGGGTCTGACATAATATTGTGAGAGTCCAGTCCATAGTGGATCCAACATAATAGTAAGAGTCAAGTCCATAGTGGGGCCAGCAGGACACCATCCCGAGCGGAGACGGGTCAGCAGCGCAGAGATGTTCCCAGCCGATGCACAGGCGAGCGGTCCACCCCGGGTCCCGACTCTGGACAGCCAGCACTTCATCCATGGCCACCGGACCTGTGCCCCCCCCTCCACAAGGAATAGGGGAGCAGAGGAGAAAAGAAAAGAAACGGCAGATCAACTGGTCTAACAGGGGGGCTATTTAAAGGCTAGAGTATACAAATGAGTTTTAAGATGGGACTTAAATGCTTCTACTGAGGTAGCATCTCTAATTGTTACCGGGAGGGCATTCCATAGTACTGGAGCCCGAATAGAAAACGCTCTATAGCCCGCAGACTTTTTTTGGGCTCTGGGAATCACTAATAAGCTGGAGTTCTTTGAACGCAGATTTCTTGCCGGGACATATGGTACAATGCAATCGACAAGATAGGACGGAGCTAGACCGTGTAGTATTTCATACGTAAGTAGTAAAACCTTAAAGTCACATCTTAAGTGCACAGGAAGCCAGTGCAGGTGAGCCAGTATAGGCGTAATATGATCAAACTTTCTTGTTCTTGTCAAAAGTCTAGCAGCCGCATTTTGTACCAATTGTAGTCTTTTAATGCTAGACATAGGGAGACCCGAAAATAATACGTTACAGTAGTCGAGACGAGACGTAACGAACGCATGAATAATGATCTCAGCGTCGCTAGTGGATAAAATAGAACGAATTTTAGCGATATTACGGAGATGAAAGAAGGCCGTTTTAGTAACACTCTTAATGTGTGATTCAAACGAGAGAGTTGCGTCGAAGATAATACCCAGATTCTTTACTGATTCGCCTTGTGTAATTGTTTGGTTGTCAAATGTTAAGGTGGTATTATTAAATAAATGTCGGTGTTTAGCAGGACCGATAATCAGCATTTCCGTTTTCTTGGCGTTGAGTTGCAGGAAGTTAGCGGACATCCATTGTTTAATTTCATTAAGACACGCCTCCAGCTGACTACAATCCGGCGTGTTGGTCAGCTTTAGGGGCATGTAGAGTTGGGTGTCATCAGCATAACAATGAAAGCTAACACCGTATTTGCGTATGATGTCGCCTAGCGGCAGCATGTACATACTAAAGAGTGCAGGGCCAAGAACCGAACCCTGAGGAACTCCGCACGTTACCTTAACATAGTCCGAGGTCACATTATTATGGGAGACGCATTGCATCCTGTCGGTAAGATAAGAGTTAAACCACGACAAAGCTAAGTCTGACATACCAATACGTGTTTTGATACGCTCTAATAAAATATTATGATCGACGGTATCGAAAGCAGCGCTAAGATCAAGAAGCAGCAACATAGATGACGCATCAGAATCCATCGTTAGCAGTAGATCATTAGTCATTTTTGCGAGGGCTGTCTCCGTAGAGTGATTTGCCCTGAAACCGGATTGAAAAGGTTCACAGAGATTGTTAGACACTAAGTGTTCATTTAGCTGCTGTGCGACAATTTTTTCGAGGATTTTTGAAATAAAGGGAAGGTGGGACACCGGTCGGTAGTTTACCATGAGGTCAGGATCAAGGTTAGGTCTTTTGAGCAGAGGATGAATAACCGCTTTCTTGAATGCTAGGGGAACAGTGCCAGAGGAAAGTGATAAGTTTATAATATTTAGCACTGATGGACCTAATAATACAAGAAGCTCCTTGATAAGTTTCCCAGGAAGTGGGTCAAGTAAACATGTTGTTTGCTTTATCCCACTTACACGCCGTAATAGTTCCTCTAATGTTATTTCATCAAAAAGAGAGAGACTATTTTGTATTGCAGTATCCGTATTGCAGTATCCGTCGTAGATACAGTTGTATCTGTGTTAATAGAACCCAGTTGTAGCTGGGATGTGTTGTCTTTAATCTCCTTTCTAATGAGTTCAATTTTCTTATTAAAGAAATTCATAACGTCATCTGCCGAGTGGGTGGAGCTATTGGGAGGAGTCCCTTGTTGGGTTAGCGATGCTACTGTACTAAACAAAAATTTAGGGTCGTTTTTGTTGAGGCGGATGAGATTTGAGTAATATTTAGCTTTAGCTAAGGTAAGCATGCGTTTATACGATATTAAACTATCACTCCATGCTTGATGGAAAACCTCAAGCTTGGTTGCGCGCCATTTGCGTTCCAACTTTCTACATGATAATTTATGAGCTCTGGTTTCTTCTGTAAACCATGGGGTGCGCCTTTTAGGGGCCCTTTTTTGTTTTAGCGGTGCTATACTATCAATGGTTTTGCGCAGGGCATTGTCAAAGTTGTTAGTTAGGTTATCAATAGAGCCGACATAATTTGGGAATGGTGCCATTACCGAAGGCAGTAGGTCAGCAAGAGTCATCGTTGTGGCAGCATTAATGTTGCGGCTGCTATAACAGTTATTATTATTATTAGTTTGTTGACAATGAGTCAGAACTTCGAATTTTATAAGGTAATGATCGGACATTACTTTAGTATACGGGAGTACCATAACTTTGGAGGTGGTGACACCCCTGACCAGCACTAGATCTATCGTATTACCGTTGCAATGCGTAGGTTCATTTATTATTTGTGTAAGACCACAGCTATCAATTATAGTCTGGAGCGCCACGCACTGAGGGTCCGATGGGGTATTCATATGGATATTAAAGTCCCCCATTATGATTATATTGTCTGCGTGTGTCACTAGATCAGCAACGAACTCTGAGAATTCATTGATAAAGTCCGAGTAGGGCCCTGGGGGGCGGTAGATAACAGCCATATCGAGAGGCAGCGGTGCGACAGACCTCATAATAAGCACCTCAAACGATTTGTATTTATTATTTAGGTTAGGGGTAAGGTTAAAGTTTTCATTGTATATTAGTGTGACCCCCCCACCCCTTTTAAGGGGACGGGCAATATGCGCATTCGTATAGTTAGGAGGAGATGCCTCATTTAGCGCAAAAAAATCGTCTGGTTTGAGCCAGGTTTCGCTAAGACCAATGACGTTAAGATTGTTGTCTCTAATGACCTCATTAACTAATAACGTTTTGGGAGACAATGATCTTATGTTTAAAAAGCCCATATTATAAGTATTGGGCTGTTTTGACGAGTTTTTGTTTAAATTATCCGTAGTAGCAATATTAATTATTACGTAGTGCACTTTAAATAGTTTCGACCATATCTAGGAATTGATACGACGGGAATTTTCAGATTGTTTGCTTGATGCTGCGATCGACTGAACGCATCATGATTTGCCACCTCAGTAGAATGCATATCTACCCCTGACACATTCACAACAGAAAACACATTATGTGAGTTGTGTGTTATTCTAAGAAAATTGCTATGCGTACAGGAATTATCCAGCCTGGCGCTGGCTAGTTCTAGCTTAACTGACTCCTCACCCGGACTAGCAGGCTCTGTAATTGCCTGTGACCGGGCTTGCTCTAGTGTAGTTAGTCAAATGTGACTTAAACAGTAGTCTATGTTTTTACACAGGATGATGGCGCCTTCCTGGTTAGGGTGAAGGCCGTCTCTCATCAGCAAGCCTGGTTTGCCCCAGAAAGAGGGCCAATTATCAATAAACGTTAGTCCCTGTTGTCTACAGAAGCTAGCCAGCCACTTGTTAAGCGAGACTAATCTGCTATATCTCTCATCATTGCCTCTCGCAGGCAGGGGGCCAGAGACAATTACTCGATGCCTGGACATCTTTCTAGCGAGATCACAAGTCCTGGCTATGTTTCTCTTTGTAATCTCTGACTGTCTCATTCTAGTGTCATTGGAGCCAATGTGCACAACTATATTCGCATAACTAGTGGTGCAATTAGCCTGTCGTATGTGTTTACTAGGCCTGTTGCGAGTTAGCTCCCTAAGATTAGCCTCAATGTCAGGTGCTCTGGCCCCAGGGATACACTTAATTGTGGCTGGTTTGCTAAGCTTTATGTTTCGGGTGATGGAGTCCCCTATGACTAAGGTGTGGTGCCCGGTAGACTGGGGTGTAGGACTAGCTAAAGAGCTAAATCTATTATGCGTCTCAACCGGTACACCGTAGCTTGTAGGCCGCTTAGGACTACTACAGGCTGGGCTAGTTAGCTCGCTACAGCTAACGCTAGCAGATGTGTCCGCAACATCTAAAGTTACGAGATTACTCTGCTCTAACTGGCGGATAGGCCCTCTAGCAGAGCCAGCCTCTCCGTGAGTAAGGTGCAAGACGCGCAGGAAGCCATACTCACGGTGTTTTCTGTCACCGAGTGAAGTTCCTGCTGTCTTCCGAGAAGTCCTGGTCACGGTGTGCAGGAGTAGATTCCTTCTGACCGGCGACCGGCGCCGCCTTTCTCCGCGCTAGCTTCGTTAGCTTAGCAGCTAGCTGCTAGCTAGCTGCGGGAGGGGTGGTGAGACAGAGATCGGGTGATTTGCAAGTTAAATAGTACTACTAAATATGTTTAGAAAGTAATAAAGAAAGCTGCAGAACAATTAAAAGCACACAAATAGAACAATACTTAGTTTTTCGAAACAGCAAGCAGTCAGCGAGCAGTCACGCACGGTGAATAAAAAAATAAAATAAAATATATACATTTTTTTAAATAAATAAAAAAATAATAATAATTATATAATTTTAAAAAAAGAATTAAAAGAAGATCACAGACATGTTGACACACAAGGTCACTACCCCAGCAGCTGGCCGACTTGCAGCACCTCGGAATACCTTGCAGCACCAAGACGCGCGGGACTAATCATCTTAAAATAAAGCATGCACAGCAAATCATTTGCCAATTTCCAAGATTTTAAAATGTATTTCTAGAAATTAGTTTTAAGAGCTATTTTATTATTTTTAGTCATTGACTTTACATCATAACCTCAATTATAGCATGAATAATTTGTACATTCTGTTTTAAAAATGTTAAAATTGAGAAAGTAACTATTCAAATAAGATATTTTGGTTTTCCCCATGGAAAAATTCTGTAGCAGTATGCGAGTATGCTTAATTTACAAAACCCAAAACCAGTGAAATTGGCACGTTGTGTAAATCGTAAATAAAAACAGAATACAATGATTTGCAAATCCTTTTCAACTTATATTCAATTGAATAGACTGCAAATACAAGATATCTAATGTTCGAACTGAGAAACTTCATTTTTTTTTGCAAATAATCATTAACTTATAATTTAATGGCAACACATTGCAAAAAAGTTGGCAGTGGGGCATTTTTACCACTGTGTTACATGGCCTTTCCTTTTAACAACACTCAGTAAATGTTTGGGAACTGAGGAGACCAATTTTTGAAGCTTTTCAGGTGGAATTCTTTCCCATTCTTGCTTGATGTACAGCTTTAGTTGTTCAACAGTCCGGGGTCTCCGTTGTGGTATTTTACGCTTC
Source organism: Nerophis lumbriciformis (assembly GCF_033978685.3). Classification (NCBI taxonomy): domain Eukaryota; kingdom Metazoa; phylum Chordata; class Actinopteri; order Syngnathiformes; family Syngnathidae; genus Nerophis; species Nerophis lumbriciformis. The sequence continues at coordinate 33,634,686 of NC_084548.2, read as the reverse complement.
ATATTGCGCCACACATTTTTAATGGGAGACAGGTCCGGACTACAGGCAGGCCAGTCTATTACCTGCACTCTTTTACTATGAAGCCACGCTGTTGTAACACGTAGCTTGACATTGTCTTGCCGAAATAAGCAGGAGCGCCCATGATAACGTTGCTTGGATGGCAACATATGTTGCTCCAAAACCTGTATGTACCTTTCAGCAATAATGGTGCCTTCACAGATGTGTAAGTTACCCATGCCTTTGGCACTAATACACCCCCATACCATCACAGATGCTGGCTTTTCAACTTTGCGCCTATAACAATCCCGATGGTTCTTTTCCTCTTTGTTCCGGAGGACACAACGTCCATAATTTCCAAAAACAATTTGAAATGTGTACTCGTCAGACCACTGAACACTTTCATACTTTGCATCAGTCCATCTTAGATGAGCTCGGGCCCAGCAAAGCCGACAGCGTTTCTGGGTGTTGTTGATAAATGACTTTCGCTTTGCATAGTAGAGTTTTAACTTGCACTTACAGATGTAGCGTCAAACTGTAGTTACTGACAGTGGTTTTCTGAAGTGTTCCTGAGCCCATGTGTGATATCCTTTACACACTGATGTCGGTTTTTGATGCAGTACCGCCTGAGGGATCAAAGGTCACGGCATTCAATGTTGGTTTTCAGCCTTGCTGCTTACATGCAGTGATTTCTCCATATTCTCTAAACCTTTTGATGATATTACGGACCGTAGATGGTTGTAGCTGGTTGAAAAATGTTGTTCTTAAACAATTTGCTCACACATTTGTTGGCCAAGTGGTGACCCTCGCCCCTCCTTGTTTGTGAATGACTGAGCATTTCATGGAAGCTGCTTTTATACCCAATCATGGCACCCTCCTGTTCCCAATTAGCCTGTTCACCGGTGGGAATATTTGCATAAAATAACAAAGTTTTCCAGTTCGAACATTAAATATCTTGTCTTTGCAGTCTATTCAATTGAATAATGTTTGAATTTTTTTTTACAAATCATCGTATTCTGTTTTTATTTACGATTTACACAACGTGCCAACTTCACTTTTTTTGGGTTTTGTAAGAATTGCGAGTTGAATAATTCTTGTTTTCAGAATACAATACTTAATCTTAAAAGTCCTGTTCATTGTTTAGATATACCCATCTTAATTTAGGATGTCTTATCACGTAAAATGAACCAGCTACATGGACAGACAATTTCACTACTTTTTTGTCTTTTTTTCCTAAAATCAAGTCTTTTTATCTCATGTTCTGTCAGCTGTGTTGTGCAGTGTGAAGCTATACAGCTACAAACGTGCTGCGAATTAAGTTTTTCTTTAATTAGTCTGTGAACTGGACTCCTACTGCAACCTATTTGCAACAGTGTGCTTTCAGATGCTGCACGTTTCACCAAAGGAGCACCAGCAGGCCTCACAGAAGGTGTCAGAGACCCATTATGTTTTGTCGAGAATCAGCAGCACCAGCAACTGTATTCTTAATGACAAGCACCTCTGCGGGTGCGATGACACTGAACTGAAAAACACACTTGTCATTAAATCCGCTGCACTGAGAGAAAAAAAAGGAAGAGAGAAAAAAAAAGGAGAATGGATGGTCAACTAAATTGTCCCATCAAACAGAAAGCAAAAGCGCAGCTGTGGGGATAAAAGTGAACTGCATCATTGGTTTTGAGGACTCCGAGCAAATATGTTTGTGTGCCAAATGTGCCATTCAGAGCCTTCAAGGCTTCAAGGCCAACAGCCATCTAGAAGGAGGGCTGAGTGCACTGGCTCTTCTTCACTCACTTGGTCACATTCTGCTTACATTCTGCTTCCACTTTCTCTCTCTCGGCTCACACCACTCCATTTGTCTTTTGTTCTCTGTTGTTAATAAGGCTACCGACTCACTAATGATTCATTTTCTAATGACTAATCTTTTGACTCATTTTTGGAATAGTCGACTAATCTAAAGGACTAATTAAAAAAAAAAAAATTTGGCATATGAATTATGATAAAACCGGTCACAGGTTACAAAGGCTGCAGACATATTCTATCGCACTGTGGTTGCTTTGTGTAGTTGTTGTACTATTCTCTCTCTCTACACTCTTATTCATGTACTTGCTAATGTGCTGTTCATTGCTGCTTACTTTCTGCTGTAACAAAGTTCCATCCACACTTCTGTTAATGTACAAGCACTTATTATTTAGTTGCTTCGCTATTATATATACATATATACAGGTAAAAGCCAGTAAATTAGAATATTTTGAAAAACGTGATTTATTTCAGTAATTGCATTCAAAAGGTGTAACTTGTACATTATATTTATTCATTGCACACAGACTGGTGCATTCAAATGTTTATTTCATTTAATTTTGATGATTTGAAGTGGCAACAAATGAAAATCCAAAATTCCGTGTGTCACAAAATTAGAATATTACTTAAGGCTAATACAAAAAAGGGATTTTTTAGAAATGTTGGCCAACTGAAAAGTATGAAAATGAAAAATATGAGCATGTACAATACTCAATACTTGGTTGGAGCTCCTTTTGCCTCAATTACTGCGTTAATGCGGCGTGGCATGGAGTCGATGAGTTTCTGGCACTGCTCAGGTGTTATGAGAGCCCAGGTTGCTCTGATAGTGGCCTTCAACTCTTCTGCGTTTTTGGGTCTGGCATTCTGCATCTTCCTTTTCACAATACCCCACAGATTTTCTATGGGGCTAAGGTCAGGGGAGTTGGCGGGCCAATTTAGAACAGAAATACCATGGTCCGTAAATCAGGCACGGGTAGATTTTGCGCTGTGTGCAGGCGCCAAGTCCTGTTGGAATTTGAAATCTCCATCTCCATAGAGCAGGTCAGCAGCAGGAAGCATGAAGTGCTCTAAAACTTGCTGGTAGACGGCTGCGTTGACCCTGGATCTCAGGAAACAGAGTGGACCGACACCAGCAGATGACATGGCACCCCAAACCATCACCCAACCATGCAAATTTTGCATTTCCTTTGGAAATCGAGGTCCCAGAGTCTGGAGGAAGACAGGAGAGGCACAGGATCCACGTTGCCTGAAGTCTAGTGTAAAGTTTCCACCATCAGTGATGGTTTGGGGTGCCATGTCATCTGCTGGTGTCGGTCCACTCTGTTTCCTGAGATCCAGGGTCAACGCAGCCGTCTACCAGCAAGTTTTAGAGCACTTCATGCTTCCTGCTGCTGACCTGCTCTATGGAGATGGAGATTTCAAGTTCCAACAGGACTTGGCGCCTGCACACAGCGCAAAATCTATCCGTGCCTGGTTTACGGACCATGGTATTTCTGTTCTAAATTGGCCCGCCAACTCCCCTGACCTTAGCCCCATAGAAAATCTGTGGGGTATTGTGAAAAGGAAGATGCAGAATGCCAGACCCAAAAACGCAGAAGAGTTGAAGGCCACTATCAGAGCAACCTGGGCTCTCATAACACCTGAGCAGTGCCAGAAACTCATCGACTCCATGCCACGCCGCATTAACGCAGTAATTGAGGCAAAAGGAGCTCCAACCAAGTATTGAGTATTGTACATGCTCATATTTTTCATTTTCATACTTTTCAGTTGGCCAACATTTCTAAAAATTCCTTTTTTGTATTAGCCTTAAGTAATATTCTAATTTTGTGACACACGGAATTTTGGATTTTCATTTGTTGCCACTTCAAATCATCAAAATTAAATGAAATAAACATTTGAATGCATCAGTCTGTGTGCAATGAATAAATATAATGTACAAGTTACACCTTTTGAATGCAATTACTGAAATAAATCAAGTTTTTCAAAATATTCTAATTTACTGGCTTTTACCTGTATATAGGGAATAAGCGGTAGAAAATGGATGGATATATATATATATATATATATATCAGTGACGTGCAGTCAGGGGAGGCAGGTGCCATCATGGAAAGAAAAAAAAATGTAAAAAGAAAAAAAAAATTAAATTGTTATATGTATCCAGTGATTAGACTATAAAGTTATTTTCCATTTAACTTCACCAGTTTTAGATTATTTTTATTCAAAATCGCTGAATTTTCACATTTGCCGTTCAAATGCTGAATATGAGAATAGACTTGCGGTGAGTCACCAGCCATTTGAGCCTCGCCATGGATTGCGCAATGACTCGGCTAACTGCTGGCCTGTTGTGCAGTGAGACCGTATTGCTATATGAATTATATTATACATTTCCATACTTTAGTTAGCTGAGGTATATAATGTACAGTGTATTTTGTCAACAACTGTATGTGTGTAACGAATTTCTTGTGCTGAGCAATCATAAAACGGCTGCGAAGACGCACTGGCTGAGGCTCGCATTAATCCCGCCTCCTGGTGGTAGAGGGCGCTAGTGATTCCAGAGATCATTCATGCGACTACTCGGCTGCAGAATAAGTGACAACAAGCAGCAACAGTTAGCAGCGATCGTTTATTTTTTCCTCTCGCCTGGACTTTTAACATGGAGGATTACATATCTAAAATAAAACAGTTTTCTAAACTGGACTTTCAATCGAAGCAGGAGGTAATAATTAAAGGAAGATCTCCATCAAGACAGAGAGACTTTTAAAACTGAAGAAAGATAAGTAGGACTTCTATAAACAAGTTATCGATGCTTTTGTTCAGAAGGAGCGGCGCATGGACTTCATTTATAAGTAAAGGTAAGACCATAATAACGTTTTTTTTTAATTAAATGTGCTTTTTTGTGTGCTACAGTTTGTATGTGTAAAGTTAAAGTTAAGTTAAAGTTCCAATGATTGTCACACACACACTAGGTGTGGTGAAATGTGTCCTCTGCCTTTGACCCATCCCCTTGATCACCCCCTGGGAGGTGAGGGGAGCAGTGGGCAGCCGCGCCCGAGAATCATTTTTGGTGATTTAACCCCCAATTCCAACCCTTGATGCTGAGTGCCAAGCAGAGAAGAATGCTGGTATGAGCTTTTAAACATAACCCGTTAACTGCTGCCAATCAAATGGTGAATAAGATACTCTTTAGGGTTCATATGTTTGTAAATCTGACTGTGATGAAGTCAGTGCCTCACCAGCCATGAACCTCACCGCACGTCACTTATATTGCTACTATGGTACATTTTAAGTCTACTTTATACCTTTTTGTTTTCGCCCTCTGTTTGTGCCCTTGTGTGCATTACCCTTTCCAGGCTTATCCTTTCCATCCGTTGTAACTGAACTACTGTGTGGAACAATTTCCCGTATGGATCAATAAAGTTTGTCTCAGTTTAAGTCTAAGTCTAAGTCTGAGTTTAATGGTCAGCATGGCTTCTTGTCTCCTCCTCACTCTTGCTCGGTGCGTGGCATGTTTAGCTAGTCCTACTCCAGGGAGTACTTGCCAGAAATGTACAGTAGTTTATTTTTCACTACGGCGACCAGGAGTAGTAACTTGGAAGCGGCTGCACACTGTGTATGACACCTTTTAACTGCGCCAGCTAGCCACCTTTGTGAGTGTTGACGCTATTGCTGTTTAATATGTGTTTATTGCATTTGCTTCAGACTTTTACAACTTGTCACTCTCAATTTTGTGGGAGAAGGCTAGTATGTGTCAACGGTAAAACAACACAGTGACTGAAAACTTGCATTTTCATGATCACTTACATCGACTTTTTTTGCGGCAACACGAGTTGAACCTGCTCAGTGGATTTGTGGTTAGAGTGTCCGCCCTGCGATCGGTAGGTAGTGAGTTCCATCCCCGGCTGAGTCATACCAAAGACTATAAAAATGGGACCTATTATCTCCCTGCTTGGCACTCAGCATCAAGGGTTGGAATTGGGGGTTAAATCACCAAAATGTATTCCTGCTGCTCACTGCTCCCCTCACCTCCCAGGGGGTGAATAAGGGGATGGGTCAAATGCAGAGGACAAATGTCACCACACCGAGTGTGCGTGTGACAATCATTGGTACTTTAACTTTAACTTTAACTAGTGGATCAATGTGGGCAGCACGGTGGAACAGGGGTTAGTGCATGTGCCTTATAATACGAAAGTCCTGAGTTCAATCCTTTCTGTGTGGAGTTTGCATGTTCTCCCCGTGACTATGTGCTTCCTCCCACCTCCAAAGACATGCACCTGGGGATAGGTTGATTGGCAACACTAAATGGTCCCTAGTGTGTGAATGTGAGTGTGAATGTTGTCTGTCTATCTGTGTTGGCCCTGTGATGAGGTGGCGACTTGTCCAGGGTGTACCCCGCCTTCCGCCCGAATGCAGCTGAGATAGGCTCCAGCACCCCCCGCGATCCCAAAAGGGTAGAAAATGGATAGATAGTGAATCAATGTATCTTTTTCAACTTATGTGTGCATAATGACATATCTCTTACTCAAATGTGCTTAGATGCTTCCAATTGTTGTGCACACATATTTGAATGGCTAAGCCCATGGATTTACATGCATATTTTCCCTTTTTTGGGCTTAATTTAGAATAAAGTCTGTAACTACCCTTGCAGCATGTATTTCAATTTGGCATAGAGTAATATAATGCTATTAGGGCTGTGACCATCTACCGCGTGTGCTTCGTTCCCCTAACACACACACAGACACACACACACACACACACACACACACACACACACACACACACACACACACACACACACACACACACACACACACACACACACAGCCTCGCTGCATGTATTTACTGGATAGTTTCCCACTTCCTTTTGTCGGAAGCTTTCCCTCCCTCGCTGCTTGCATCTTGCCAGGCCTCTTCTTCCCTTCTGTCAACCACCAGCATGTTTGCATTGGTCCATCACTCATTCGCCATGTTTTCCCTTCTGTTTTTACTGCCTTTTTTAAGTTGGTCTCCGTTCTCTCTTCTGTTTCTTTGTCCACTTCCGAGGTCCTCTACGGGCACCTCAGCGTTGGGCGTCAGGCCAGTGTGGGTCAAAGGCAAGTGGTAATTACTTCACTCTTCCTTTTGGCAGCTGTCACGAGAGGATGAAAGAATGAATACAAGGAAAGCAGAGACCAAACGGGCTGATTATTCATTCTTGTGATGTGCGGTAAACAAACCTTGCGATCCATAAATATTTAAGCACCAAATGACAAAAGAATTAGGTGCATACTGTCATACTCTTTGGTCATGCATAATTTGATTAACCTCACCAAAGTTCAAGCTAATTTCATCCACTCACAAGCTGTGTTTGGTCTCATACTGAGAGATACATAATATGGTGGCATTGTCGGGTTTCTATCACATACTTAATGCATACTTGCCAACCTTGAGACCTCCTATTTCGGGAGGTGGGGGGTGAGGCGGGGGCGTGGTTGGGGGCGTGGTTAAGAGGGGAGGAGTATATTTACAGCTAGAATTCACCAAGTCAAGTATTTCATATATATATATATATATATATATATATATATAAGAAATACTTGACTTTCAGTGAATTCTAGCTATATATATATATATATATACATATAAATAAGAGAAATACTTGAATTTCAGTGTTCATTTATTTACACATATACACACATAACACTCATCTACTCATTGTTGAGTTAAGGGTTAAATTGTCCATCCTTGTTCTATTCTCTGTCACTATTTTTCGAACCATGCTGAACACCCTCTCTGATGATGCATTGCTGTGTGGCACGCACAAAAGTGTTTTCATCAAATGCACTAGATGGCAGTATTGTCCTGTTTAAGAGTGTCACAACATTGCTGTTTACGGCAGACAAACTGCTTTACGGTAGACGAAAACATGACTGCTGTTGTTGTGTGTTGTTACCGCGTTGGGAGGATGTTAATGAAACTGCCTAACAATAAACCCACATAAGAAACCAAGAACTCGCCCTCCATCATTCTACAGTTATAACGTGATTGGGCAGGCACGCTGTTTATATTGTGGGAAAGCGGACGTAAAAACAGGCTCTCGACACGTAACTCAGGTCCGCCTGAATTTCGGGAGATTTTCGGGAGAAAATTTGTCCCGGGAGGTTTTCGGGAGAGGCGCTGAATTTCGGGAGTCTCCCGGAAAATCTGGGAGGGTTGGCAAGTATGACTTAATGTAGCATCGGGTAGCTGGCTTTAATTGAAGCAGCTATATTTGAGTTGTGATGTAGGGCCGGCAATGCCTACTTGATGTCACTGCTGATTTGGGACACTTTATAATGCTTTTACAAATCAAAAGCAATATTTCAAATACACTTACATGACAGGAAGACACAACCATGGCTACAAAAGATTGTTTTCATGATATTTAAATCAGACATAGGTCGTGCTTCTGTTTTCTTCCACATAGTAGCAACTTAAAAGGGGTCATATTATAATTTTTTTCTACATTTAAAACACTTATTTGTGGTCTACAAAACATGTAATGGTGGTTCTTTGGCAAAACGTTTGCATAGGTTAAGTTTTACATATCAGCTTCAAGCAGCATTTTGACCATCTCTCCTGATGCGCCGTTTTGTGGGTGTTCTTATTTACAAAACCAGTGAAGTTGGCACGTTGTGTAAATTGTAAAAAAAAAAACGAACACAATTATTTGCAAATCCAATTGATTGAATCAATTGAATAGACTTCAAAGACAAGATACTTAGTGTTTGAACTGGATGTAGTGGGTCTCATCCGTGACAACAACGACATGGACTACAGGGAGGAGGTGAAACATCTGGTTGACTGGTGCAGAACCAACAACCTGGTCCTGAATGTCAACAAGACCAAGGAGATCATCGTTGACTTCAGGAAGCACCAGTCCAGCGAAGCTCCACTCTTCATCAACGGCACAGCGGTGGAGATAGTAAGCAGCACCAAGTTCCTGGGGGTGCAGATAACTGACAATATAACCTGGTCCCTACACACCGGAGCTCTTGTAAAAAGAGCTCAGCAGCGCATGCACTTTTTGCGTCGGATGAAAAGAGCAGAGCTCCCTCCCCCCATTCTCACCACATTCTACAGAGGCACTATAGAGAGCCTGCATACCAACAGCATCTCTGTCTGGACTGGAGCCTGCAATGCCTCAGACTGGAAGTCTTTCCAGAGAGTGGTGAGGACGGCGGAAAAGATCATCAGGACTCCTCTTCCTCCTATGCAGGAGATCGCAAAAAGCCGCTGCCTGACCAGGGCTCAGAAAATCTGCAAAGACTCCTCCCACCCCCACCAAGGACTGTTTTCACTGCTGGACTCTAGAAAGATGTTCCGCAGCCTCCGAAGCAGAACCTCCAGGTTCTGTAACAGCTTCTTCCCTCAGGCCGTAAGACTCTTAAACGCATCATAATTAAATTATCCCCTCAACTCCCCCCAAAATGGCTTAACTCGCTGGAATAAAAAAGACAATATAACATACATCCATAAACGTGGACACGTGAAAAAGTGCAATATATTTATCTGTACAGTAATTTATTTATTTATTTATATATATTTATTTATTTTATATATATATATTTATATACAGTATATATATTTATTTATATATGCACCTTATTGCTTTTTTATCCTGCACTACCATGAGCTTATGTAACGACATTTCGTTCTTATCTGTGCTGTAAAGTTCAAATTTGAATGACAATAAAAAGGAAGTCTAAGTCTAAGTCTAAGTCTAAGTCTAAGTCTAAGAACGTTGTTATTTTTTGTAAATATTATCTCATTTGTAATCTGATGCCTGCAACATGTTAAAAAAAAAAGCTGGCACAAGTGGCAAAAAAGACTGAGAAAGTTGAGGAATGCTCATCAACAGGATAATTGGGAACAGGTGGGTGCCATGATTGGGTATAAAAGCAGTTTCCATTAAATTCTCAGTCATTCACAAACAAGGATGGGGCGAGGGTCACCACTTTGTGAACAAATGCGTGAGCAAATTGTCAAATAGTTTAAGAACAACATTTCTCAATGAGCTATTGCAAGTAATTTAGGGATTTCACCATCTACGGTCCGTACTATCATCAAAAGGTTCAGAGAATCTGGAGAAATCACTGCACGTAAGCGATGATATTACGAACCTTCGATCCCTCAGGCGGTTCTGCATAAAAAAAAAATGACATCAGTGTGTGAAGGATATCACCACATGGACTCAGGAACACTTCATAAAACCACTGTCAGTAACTACAGTTTGATGCTACATCTGTAAGTGCAAGTTAAAACTCTACTATGCAAAGCCAAAGCCATTTATTAACAACACCCAGAAACGCCGCCGGCTTCTCTGGGCCCGAAATCATCTAAGATGGACTGATGCAAAGTGGAAAAGTGTTCTGTGGTCTGAAGAGTCCACATTTCAAATTGTTTTTGGACATATTCGACATCGTGTCATCCGGACCAAAGGAGGAGCGAACTATCCAGACTGTTCTCGATGCAAAGTTGAAAAGCCAGCATCTGTGATGGTATGGGGGTGCATTAGTGCCCAAGACATGGGTAACTTACACATCTGTTAAGGCACCATTAATGCTGAAAGGTACATACAGGTTTTGGAACAACATATGCTGCCATCTAAGCGCCGTCTTTTTCATGGACGCCCCTGCTTATTTCAGCAAGACAACGCCAAGCCACATTCAGCACGTGTTACAACAGTGTGCCTTCGTAAAAAAAGAGTGTGGGTACTTTCCTGGCTCGCCCGCAGTCCAGACCTGTCTCCCATCGAAAATGTGTGGCGCATTATGAAGCGTAAAATACGACAGCGGAGACCCCGGACTGTTGAACGACTGAAGCTCTACATAAAACAAGAATGGGAAAGAATTACACTTTCAAAGCTTCAACAATTAGTTTCCTCAGTTCCCAATCCTTTATTGAGTGTTGTTAAAAGGAAAGGCCATGTAACACAGTGGTGAACATGCCCTTTCCCAACTACTTTGGCACGTGTTGCAGCCATGAAATTCTAAGTTAATTATCATTTGCAAAAAAAGAAATAAAGTTTATGAATTTGACCATCAAATATCTAGTGCATTCAATTGAATATGGGTTGAAAAGGATTTGCAAATCATTGTATTCCGTTTATATTTACATCTAACACAATTTCCCAACTCATATGGAAACGGGGTTTGTATTTGCATCTTCTCCTCCCAGTATTGTGGGCATTTTGATGATCAGCGTACAGTTTATTTTGCATATATAAATCCTCTTAAAGCCCAAGCTGTTTGTTTACATATTTTTTTTGTATTTCTCTTTGCTATTTGGGCTTATTGGACCGTAATTAGAATAAAAACTAAGAATCATCTTTTGATATGATGTACTTAGTCCATAAGTAACAAACGTGTACTTCAGGTTTAGTGACATGCTAATTCTTATTTTTACACTTTTTTTCCCCAAATTCCATTGCATGTTATAATCTTCTGACAACACCCGATGGCAGTATACGTGCCCACATAAGCACATAAGACCCCAATTCAGTAGTGTACACAATTTTGGAAATAAGAGCTAAAAGGTGCTGTCCACGCATGTGGCCAACTAATCCTTTAGAGCAGGGGTGTCAAACTCTAATACAAAGTGGGCCAAAATTTAAAACTGAACAAAGCCGCGGGCCAAGGTTGAACAAATTAACCTTTTAATAGGGACCCAAACAAGTTTTGCATTGAATATTGAACAAGCAAGGCTTATATAACTTTATAATGATATACAAAATCAAGTTTCAAACAGATGATGTGGTCCTGATGGCTTCCTCCGGCCAAGATCTTCAGCTCTCACTGGATCGGTTCGCAGCAGAGTGTGAAGCGACTGGGATGGGAATCAGCACCTCCAAGTCCGAGTCCATGGTTCTCTCCCGGAAAAGGGTGGAGTGCCATCTCCGGGTTGGGGAGGAGATCTTGCCCCAAGTGGAGGAGTTCAAGTACCTCGGAGTCTTGTTCACGAGTGGGGGAAGAGTGGATCGTGAGATCGACAGGCGGATCGGTGCGGCGTCTTCAGTAATGCGGACGCTGTATCGATCCGTTGTGGTGAAGAAGGAGCTGAGCCGGAAGGCAAAGCTCTCGATTTACCGGTCGATCTACGTTCCCATCCTCACCTATGGTCATGAGCTTTGGGTCATGACCGAAAGGACAAGATCACGGGTACAAGCGGCTGAAATGAGTTTCCTCCGCCGAGTGGCGGGGCTCTCCCTTAGAGATAGGGTGAGAAGCTCTGTCATTCGGGGGGAGCTCAAAGTAAAGCCGCTGCTCCTCCACATCGAGAGGAGCCAGATGAAGTGGTTCGGGCATCTGGTCAGGATGCCACCCGAACGCCTCCCTAGGAAGGTGTTTCGGGCACGTCCGACCGGTAGGAGGCCACGGGGAAGACCCAGGACACGTTGGGAAGACTATCTCTCCCGGCTGGCCTGGGAACGCCTCGGGATCCCCCGGGAGGAGCTGGACGAAGTGGCTGGGGAGAGGGAAGTCTGGGCTTCCCTGCTTAAGCTGCTGCCCCCGCGACCCGACCTCGGATAAGCGGAAGAAGATGGATGGATGGATGGATGGATGAGTTTCAAATAATAATAGTAATAATTAAAAATTATTAATGGCATATCAAATACAATTTAAATAAAAATGGAATGCCTCTTTTCTATTTGCAGCCTTCTGGGGTAAATATCAACATTAACTTTTTCCACAGGCCAATAAATTTGAAAATAAAATAACAATGAATAAAACAACCATTCAGGACTTTAAACTGCTCAGTTTGCAACACACTGATCTAATCTGATGTGCCCAAGCCAGATACCTGCCATCTTTTCTTGGATGCTAGTTCATTAATGTCGGGGCTCAGGCTTTGAACTGAGGCAACCTTCATTATCGAATGAAAGTGCTCATCAGTCAGACGTTTCCTGTGAGGCGGTTTCCTCATCTTCATTGAAGAGAAAAGTTGCATAAGTGCTGCCGAACATGGAGAGCAATTGAGCAGCTTGGGTGCGGAGCTGAGGCATTGTGTCAGGGATGAATTGTGGAAACTGTGCGGCGCCAACAGCATCATACTTTGACTTCAACGTGTTATCACACTGGAGTTCAATCAGCTCCATTTGGAGGTTAATTGGTGCTTTTTCCACATCAACTGCGAAGGGATTACTAAACAGTTCAAATCTACATTTCTGACCATCAAAGTCGCCAAATCGCCGGCTTAATTCAGCGCCGAGTACACTTGAGTTTTTCAGCAAACTGTGCGCACACGGCGGTAGAGCATACTTCCCAACCCTCCCGAATTTCCCGGGAATTGCCCCTCCCGAAAATCTCCCGGGCATCCATATTCTCTCGTATTACACCCGGACCACAGTCTTGGGGGCGTGCCTTAAAGGCACTGCCTTTAACGTCCTCTACGAGCTGTCATTATGTCCGCTTTTCATCCATTTTAACAACGTGCCGGCCCAGTCACAAGATATGTGTGGCTTCTGTACGCACACACACGTGAATGCAAGCATACTTGGTCAACAGCCATACAGGTCACACTGAGGGTGGCCCTATAAACAACTTTAACACTGTTACAAATATGCGCTACACTGTGAACCCACACCAAACAAGAATGACAAACACATTTCGGGAGAACATCCGCACCGTAACACAACATAAACACAACAGAACATGTGTTGTTGCGTGCAGAAGCCGCACATATTATGTGACTGGGCCAGCACGTCGTTGGACTGGATGAAAAGCGGACGTGACGACAGCTCGGGGCAGATTTTCGGGAGGGGCACTGAAATTTGGGAGTCTCCCGGGGGGGTTGGCAAGTATGAGAATTAGCGGTGAATGTGGGCCAGCTCTAGTGTTAATTTGATATTGCCTCAAGGGCCAAATGAAATTACACGGCGGGCCAAACTTGACACCCATGCTTTAGAGGTTTTAACGAAGGCAGAGAACATGGATTGCACACATTATTCGACTCACTTAACAGACAAAATCCACTCTGCACACATTTAGTAGATCAGCTTTGCGTGTGCTATCAATTTGTTTTAGTGCACGCAAACCTTTAGTAAATCAGGCCCTAAGTGTTTTGGTTGCATCTTCATCCAGAATCATGATATTTTCACAGAGAATTTGAAGAAACTAGCAATTCTCCTTTATGGGAGAAAGAAGATAAAGAAAAAGAGGGTAAGATGTTTTGCGTCTTTTTTGTACTGATGTTTTATTGCTGGAATTGTATCTTGAGTTGAGTTGAATTGTGCTTAAAAAAGCTAAAAGAATATAGATAGATACTTAATTCGTCTTCAAGAGAAATTTACATTTACAGCTTTTCAAGGGTGGGAACACACAGGGCCATTCAAGGTTTAATAAAATAGTAACAAGTATAAAAAATGTCATAAGAAGCTTAAGAAAATACCCATGACACACTCTGAATATTAAGTAAACTGCAGGCCATGGTTTCTACATATTCTTATATTTATATCTATTTTTTGTCCATAATGTTAAGTGTATCACTTTTGAAGAAACCATGGTACAGGGTGACAAAAACATGCAATTACTGTAAAGTATCCGTTGTACATGCCTCTCTCCACACTGTCTAAGTGGGGTAATGGGCTTCAGTTCTCACACACCCAGAGGCAACATAACAACCTGGCGATGGAAAGTCGGCATTCCAAGTACAGTTAGTTATTTACACTGTAAAAGAATATGTCGAATTTACAATAAGCTGTGATCGCCAGGAATTCAACAAAATACCGTAATGTCCTATACATCGTGACTGTATTTTTTACTGTGAATTCCTGGCAACCACAACTGCTGGTATTTTACCGTAAATTGTGCCGATTTTTGTTTTTACAGTGTATACAAATTACAACCGTCGTAATTTAGCTTATTTACTGTTTCTTGGTTTGTAGGAATCCACTGCATTTACTACTGCGACCAGGGGCGCCGAAAATGGGGGGTAAAGGAGACGGATTCTAGGGGCCCATGATGGAGGGGGCCCAGAGAGGCCCCTAATGATGATGAAATTATAATACAGAAAAAATAATGACACTGTGTTGGGGGCCCTGTAAAGATTCTTTTCATGGGGCCCAAAATCTCTAGCGGCGCCCCTGACGGCGATACACACACCATAATAATACTCATATGTTGAAGCACAGAACGTCTGCCTATATGGTATCCGTGATGATCCACGTTCCATCAAGCGTTGCGTCTTTGAAGCTTACCAAGATTGTGCTAAAACATTTTGACATATTTTTTAGAGCTGTGTGTAATGTTCTATATTCTTAATGAAACATCAACGTTTTGGTGTTGCTTGCTTACGGGTGCTTGCTAGGGTCATTTATTGAACAGGCGTCAACCTGCAGTCTACACATGTCTCTTCTTTGTGACTGGTCACATTTATCATTACACTATGTATCAAATTAAATTGCTTCGAGGTCGGTAAGCACATCCATAATCGATCCGTACAATAGGCGCACAAAGTTATAAAGCGCACTGTCGATTTTGAGAAAATGAAAGGATTTTAAATGCATCTTATAGTCTGAAAAAAACGGGGGTTTAAGTTTGTAACAAGAAGGACTGTTAGAGGACATTTGACTTTGAAAGCTGTTGTTAATGATTACATGAATGACAGGAAAAAGCCTTAGACAAACTTGCAGGTTGCTATTCTTATCCTGACTGATCAATGATATTTCTCCTCAGCTGTCGACAGGTCACACCTTTCCGAGACAAGGTCCCCAATTACGGAGCTTCCATAACCTTTATTTTCTTCCTTTTTGCAGTCCTTTCCTCACACTTAGAGGTGTGTCATCTTTCATCATGCACACATCTAGGTGAAAATAAATTGAACAAATGAATTATGTATGTATGTATGCATGAGTGTGTTGGAAAACACATTAAAGCAGACCTATATGCACAGATAAAAACACTTTTTGCGCCCCCATTTTTTTTCCCCATACAAAACTATATATTTATACTGTGCAAACCTTTTATATTTGTGGTTTCATGTAATGCAATGCATCTCCTCAGATTGAATGCATTTGATAGCAGATAGCCCAGGAAGACACAAGCTATGTCCCAACAGGCTTAGCCTACATCTTACATTTGCTTCTTACTCCGCAAAGGGAATGGTCATTGGCAGGAACTGGCGCCTGCTGTCGTACTTGTCGATCCACAGTATTCCAAACATGCCCCGAAGCTGACATATCTGGTGTGAGTATCCACTCAATAATGGAAACTGAAAAGCATGTTGTGTTTTAAACCTTCTACCTCTGGGACTGTGCATTACATTAGTACTTTGTATAAAGTTCTGGACATCAACATCAGTCCGTCTTTTGATTTTCTCTACCGCTTGTTCTCGTTAGGGTACGGATGAGCTGGAGTCTATACCAGCTGACTTTTAGAGATGTAAAAAAGCAGTGTACACCCTGGACTTGTCACCAACAAATTATACATTTAAAAGACTGAGAACCTCAGTGTGGAGGGGGGCGTGGTCTGCGGGCTTGCCGCGGAGCGTGGTGTGGAAGGACCGGCCTCGAAGCACAGCTGGCAGGTGATTGGATTACCCAGCTGGGGCTGATCATCCAATCACCTGCCATGCTTATTAGCAGCAGCCGGACCGAGACACGAGGGTTGGAGTTGGAGTTATTGAGCAGACGCTCACTGGACATTGCGAGAGACTGAAAAGTGACAGAGCGGAACTGACAAGTTGGGTGTGTTTTCCTAGCGTGTATGCGCTGCCAAATAAAAATACATTTCTAACACCAGACATCCGGGCTATCGTGGAGGTTTGTCGGCATCAGGTGGACCCTGGGAGGAAGATTTCCACACTCAGGAAGAGTTCTCCAGTTGTACTTTTTTTATCGTGATTGCCCTGTTCCTTGTTTGTCTAGACCCCAGAATGCAGAGACAGTAAGCAAGTACAGGAAAGAAGCCCTTTTGATAGGAAAACACAGGTAAAATAAAAACAAAGATACGCCGACGGGATGTTAGTGCACAAAGGGAAAATAGGCGTAGGAAGCGCACATGATCACAGGATATAAGAAGCATCCTGATTGCCAGCCAGGGACAGGTGAGGGAGCCAGCACTTAGATAAAAAGAGTGGTGGGAGGTGGAATGAAAAAATATGGGTTCTGCACAAGATGTAATACCAAATAAAGGAATCTAATAACTGTCATATGCAATCGCGACTCAAAAATTCTAAATTTGCTAAAATGCGTCAAAAACGACCCAGGTGACATCACCCTCTTCTCCAATTGGTCAGTAGTGGGTGCAATAATATAAAAAGGAAGTCTATTGCAGTAATAAAGTCAACATGCAGCAAAAAATGGTTCCATCCATCCAACCATTTTGTACCACTTGTCCCATAGTTGTTTATTGATAACTTGATATGTCTGGCTTAACTACACCAGTAAATTGACAAGTGCATTTTAGGAGGCATTTTTTTTTCTTCACACAGTGAAACATGAATGAAGACAAAACACGCTCATGCTAAAAGCTACATCAGAAGGATATTGAAATAAATGGTAATACTTTTATTTTCTACCTTGAAGGCACTCAAAGCACTTTGACACTATTTCCACATTCACCCATTCACACACTGATGGCGGGAGCTGCCATGCAAGGCGCTAACCACAACCCATCAGGAGCAAGGGTGAAGTGTCTTGCTCAAGGACACAACGAACGTGACTAAGTTAGTAGAAGCTGGGGATCGAACCAGTAACCCTCAGGTTGCTGGCACGGCCACTCTCCTAACCGCACCACGCCGTCCCCTCAGTATTGAGTGTGACCTTGAGGGTGTGAAGGGGGCAAACAGTCCACAAAGGAGGTAGAATAGATAAATAAATAAATAAATACAAATACTTTGGGAAAGGGAAGCTCAAATTGAAAGAGGTAGGAGGATTGAATGGCCTCCAGATTCTTCAGGTTATTAATACAACTCTTCAAGGACGCCAGTGATGATTTGGGTCAAACTATTTCTTCTTACTCACAAGGAGTCCCAAGGACAGTCAAAGAGGTCCTGGAAATTAGTTTGAGCTAGGGAACCATGCCTTGTACATCATTTGGATTCATAATAGAGCTTGAGACTCCCAGTAATACATTTCTCTAAGCCTCTTTTTCTAACAGGATGAACCTCCCCTTTGTTTGGCCACTGTTTAATGACTTGTAAAGCAATTTACCACGCAAGACCCTCTGGTGCCGTCTTCACAAAAATATGCAAGTGATGCAATTCAGCTTTGATTCCTCCATAAAAAAAGAACAATAATTACCTTAACCTCGGGCTATAACGTCTAATTCCCAGTTGCATAACAGGTGGTAATGCTCATCTTACACCTGTTCCACTCAGTCTTGGCATAACATTAATGACATGCTTTTAGAATATAAGGGTTTTTAGATTTTCTTAAAAACATGTTTGGATTGTAATACCCAGTTTAAACCTGCTGGTAAAGAATTATACCAAGTGATGGGTTGTCAATTTGATGCACACAACAGACAATTTCCTCTGCTCCTCTGCCATCTGGTGGTCTAATTTGGTAATTCAGTAGCCGAGATAGCATAGCTCAGAAGTTATTGATACAGTATAGCATTTTAGACCACTGGCTCGCAAATAGATACAAGTGACATGATCTCCAGCCACCTCGTGACCCTGAGAGGGACAAACAGTAGAAAAAGAATGGATGGAACTTAATCTGAGGATACTATAGGCAGATATTATGTGTATCTAAAAAATACAACATTACTTTGATCTTTGATTTGATTGAGAACAATAAAAAATATGCTTACACTTATAATAAAGAATTTGGCAGCAATAAGCTCAACAAGGTGCTTCCTTTAGCCCATTCGTCATGCCATAACTAAATGGGCTGTTTGCTTTCATCATTAACGAGTCTTTGTACTAAAATGTACTTGTTAGGTGCAATGGCAATAAAGTTCCATCTGTCTATCCATCCATTCATCCAGCCTTTGTTGTGTTCTTAGTGTCAGTAGAAGCATTTAAGTCCCATCTTAAAACTCATTTGTATACTCTAGCCTTTAAATAGCCCCCCTGTTAGACCAGTTGATCTGCCGTTTCTTTTCTTTTCTCCTCTGCTCCCCTTTTCCTTGAGGGGGGGGGGGGGGGGCACAGTGCTGGCTGTCCAGAGTCAAGACCCGGGGTGGACCGCTCGCCTGTGCATCGGCTGGGAACATCTCTGCGCTGCTGACCCGTCTCCGCTCGGGATGGTGTCCTGCTGGCCCCACTATGGACTGGACTCTTACTATTATGTTGGATCCACTATGGACTGGACTCTCACAATATTATGTCAGACCCACTCGACATCCATTGCTTTCGGTCTCCCCTAGAGGGGGTGGGGTTACCCACATATGCGGTCCTCTCCAAGGTTTCTCATAGTCATTCACATCGACGTCCCACTGGGGTGAGTTTTTCCTTGCCCTTATGTGGGCTTTGTACCGAGGATGTCGTTGTGGCTTGCGCAGCCCTTTGAGACACTTGTGATTTAGGGCTATATAAATAAAGATTGATTGATTGATTGATTTTGACCTAACCCCCACTTCTAGAGTAGTGAAAGTCCCAAAGTGTTTGCATGAAGGTACACTGGTGAATTTCTTACTAAAATCTTTTAAATCATTTTCTAACCCTTGCCAGCTTTACGTAAATTAAAAGTTATTCATAGGAGGTCCTCTGAAAGCCTTTTTTTCTGGCCAGGCATGGCTTAAAAAAAATCATGTTTTTTTGTGCAGACCAAACTCCAAACATGCAGGGTTTGGTCGGTCTAACAAGCTATGTAACTTAACGAGACACCAGTTTTGCTAAAACCTGACTCCAATTAGCTTTTTGAAGCAATTAAACCAAATGTTTTATGTACTTTTTCCACGAGCACTTACTTACACTGTTACAAAGATTTGAACAATACCGAACTTTATTGATATGATTATCAATCTGTGTTGGCCCTACGATGAGGTGGCGATTTGTCCAGGGTGTACTCCGCCTTCCGCCCAAGTGCAGTTGGGATAGGCTCCATCCACCCCTGCGATCCCGAGAAGGACAAGCGGTCGGAAATATATGGATGGATGAATGTTGAAACTTTGAGAGACAGAATAGAAATAAGAAAACCCGAACAATTTAATAAAACAAGGATTATAAATGATTTAGCATTTTCATTTCGGAACACATCTTCATCATAATCCCGAAAGACTGCTCTTTAGGTACCAGTAATCAGGGCCGTTGCTAGGAATTCTGGGCCTCCTGAAAGAATATCGGAGTGGGCCCTCTCCCATTCATTTCCACCTTCAATGTTCTTGTTTTTCATGTCTGGTGTAATACACATAAAAGTTTAGCTTTTTTGCGATTAACAACTTAACAAGTCAGAGTATTATTATGTGTTATTAGTTGTATTATTCTCGTTCCACTGATTTGCAACATGTTATTACATCTTTGTGTGACGACCGGGGCGCATGATGATGTGGGTGTTGTTCTCCCAGGAATGCAGACGGGTTTCGGACACAGCTTGCAGGTATGAAAATGATTTATTAAAACATAAATCAGACGGGAACAAAGAAAAGCGTGCTCATAGCACTTAAGGTACAAAACTAAAGGGCTAGCGTGGGAGCTAGCAAGCCAAAATAGCCTAGCGTGAAAGCTAGCAGCTAAAGAGCAGGAAACAAACGTCGTCATCTGTTGCATAAAACAAACTAAGAAGCCAGACCGAGTGAGGCCAGGGCAAAGACTAAATATCCCTCTGATTAGCGCCCGGGCAACAGGTGCGCGTCCCGAACACTAACCAGAGACAGGTGTGTGCAATCTGCCGACATGGCAACTGAAAACAAACAAAATTAAGAAGGGCTGAAAACACAAGTGACTAGAAAACATAAACAAACTATGATCC
Source organism: Nerophis lumbriciformis (assembly GCF_033978685.3). Lineage (NCBI taxonomy): Eukaryota > Metazoa > Chordata > Actinopteri > Syngnathiformes > Syngnathidae > Nerophis > Nerophis lumbriciformis. The sequence continues at coordinate 33,614,018 of NC_084548.2, read as the reverse complement.
GGGCAGCGGATCATAACACTTTGGTTGCAAATACATTGTCAGTTAACCACTCAACAAATAGGTAGTGGGTATTTTTGTATTTACCAATCAAGCCCTCAAATGCTCAAGTGTCCTGGTTCAAGCTAGTCCACAGGTAAATATGTGGCATTTAACTTTAATCTGCAAGTAAAACAAAAAGCATGTGGCTTGTATTGTTATAGAACAAATATCGAAAACAACAATAAGCCTCATCTAATCTCAATTAAAGTTTAAATTGGCTTGTTTGTTAACTGTAAGTCTCATCAGAAAGCCCAACAACGGGCCTTTTTTAAAAATGTTTAGTAAATTTGCTTATTAGGTCTTTGAAATCCAATTGGCTTAGCTGACTTTTGATTGTAAGTCCAGCAAGGCTATGCTATGAGGGGCCGTTAGGGACATTATTCAGAATTACCTCTTACAGACACTACTGAAATGCTCTCACACAAACAACTGAAATCTTTTTCTTTTATACACACTACTGAAACACTCTTATAAACACTACTGAAATGCTCTTACATACACTACTGAAATGCTCTCACATAAACAACTGAAATGTTTTTCTTTTATACACACTACTGAAACACTCTTATAAACACTACTGAAATGCTCTTACATACACTACTGAAATGCTCTTATAAATACTACTGAAACACTCTTATAAACACTACTGAAACACTCTTACATACACTACTGAAACACTCTTATAAACACTACTGAAATGCTCTTACATATACTACGGAAACACTCTTATAAACACTACTGAAACACTCTTATAAACACTACTGAAACATTCTTACATACACTACTGAAACACTCTTATAAACACTACTGAAACATTCTTACATACACTACTAAAACACTCTTATAAACACTACTGAAACATTCTTACATACACTACTGAAACACTCTTATAAACACTACTGAAATGTTTTTGTCTCACGCACGCACACACACGCACACACCTGGAATTATTTTTCACTAGTATGTATAAACGGATTTCACCTGTGTGTGTGTGTGCTTTTTACACGTCCGTGTGAGAGACAACAATTTCAGTAGTATGTGTGCAAAGATTTCAGTTATGTGTATGAGCGCATCTTACCAGTGTGTATGCAAGCATTTTACCAGTGTGTGTAAGAGCATCTTACCAGTGTGTATGCGAGCATTTTACCAGTGTGTGTAAGAGCATCTTACCAGTGTGTGTAAGAGCATCTTACTAGTGTGTGTGAGCGATGTTGCATTCCGGTTCCAATCACCAATAATCCCCGCCCCTTTTCAGACAAGTTTTTATTTTTATTTTTTATTTTTTAAAGCCAAGTTGTTGACAAAATGTCTGCCGACAAGTAGCTTAACCGAGGCGGGAGCTCCACTTCATAATTTGAGGGCTTCAGCAGAGAATATAAGAACACTTTCAATGCAACAAGGGTCGGGCTGCCGCCGTGGGTCGCCCCTGCAGGACGCGGCACCTGAGCGGCCACACAGGTGCCTTTCTCCTCCCGACAGCCAAGCAGCCTGGAGAAAATGTTACCTTGCGAGTTTACACTGCAGCATCATCAAGTGCAACGTTTCAGTTCATGGACATCGAAGCAAGAGGAGGAAAAGGTAATTAGACATTATTTATTTCTAAATGATTGTTGAATCCCTCGAAATGTAAGGCGACATGGCATTGTAGTGAGCTACAATGGTAACATGTCGAAATGTGAGTCACGTCGTGGTACGTCAGTAGCTAATCAAACACTAATGATAATGGATTACAATTATTTAGCGTTTTTCTATCGACTTGATAAGGGGTCCCCAAACTACGGCCCGCGGGCCGGTTACGGTCCACCAAAGTCCGACATCTGGTCCGCTGGAAAAAAAAAAAGTTGTATTATTATTTTCAATCTGTCTTTTCTAATCCATTTTTTGGTGTCCCCTAGCCGCTCAGGCAAATCATATTGTCTAAAAATGCATTTCCCTGTAGGACTTATATTGTCTTGGCTGTTTTCATGTGATCTGATTGTTACATTCTTTTTCCAGAGTCACCACACAGCTGCGTGACCATTTCAACAAGGACAGAATAAACAACCTCTGGATTCATGGAACTTCTCTGCACACAAATATATTAATTGGAATATTCAATCAATTTCACATAAACATATTAAATATCCTTTTTTTTTTTTGCTCAAAAAAGGTTCCTTATGCCTCATTGGTGTTGTTAGGCCTGTTTTAGGGGGGCTCAAGCCCCCCTAAAATATTCTTAAGCCCCCCTAAATAATTTGGGGACAATTTTTTTTTTTTTTTTTTTTTTCAAATACATGCCGACATATTCATTATAAAGTGGCCCGAATATGAGTTTAAATAAATAATTATATAACCTGTCATTATTCACTCAGTTTCCCCTCACTTCATAGCGTAAGGTAGAGAGCCCCTTTAGTGTGTCGGTATCCAATCCATTCCACTGCGTGGAAACCTTGTGTCTGCAATTGTAAATAATTTAGTTTTTAAGTTTTTAGTTTCTGGTAGAGTCTATATAAAGTAATATACATTATCCTATTGTTAAAATAATGAAAAAAACATCATTAAATATATTTGTTTTATTGTATTGTATTGTCAGAGGGAGGAAAAACCAAGACATTTAATATAAAATATAAAATTAATAAATACATAAAAAGAAAAAGAAAAACAATGGTTAAAAGCCATTGTCCCGGGGAGCATTTCATTTCGTCATGTGCATTTTTTTTTACCGTCCCTGGGACTACGTTAATCTCAAGCCCTGGAAGTTACATTTTATTGTTTGCATTATTTGTTTCAGCATTGCACTTTGAAGATGATCCCTCAACTCTTTGACAGCTTTGGCTCTTTTTCAGATCAGCAGAGTCAAGTCTTTCTTATTTACAGTATATATATATATATATATATATATATATATATATATATATATATATATATATATATATATATATATATATATATATATATATATATATATATATTATATTTAAGCCAAATTATCCCGATCCAGATATTATTTTAATTCAAGTAACTAAGTAATATTTCCAGGGCTTTAATTTACAACCATTTTAGTCACATATGTGCCCAAAATGTAATCTGTGCAACTTCAAAATATTTGGGAACAAACAATTATTGTATTGTGAGCTAAAGTGGTGGCATTAGCCTCTATGTTGTGAATTAATAACATAAAGGCTAATGCCACCACTTTCATTGTGTTTCAGTGTATCTTGAAGGATCATGCAAGTAATTGTTTCTTGTTGATGCTGTAAACAAAATATCACTGTGCAAAGCCATGTTTGTTGTTGTACTGAACACAGATTGAAAATAAACCGACTGAAATAATAATAATAACAATTAATTATTTATAAGTCTTTGTTAGCCGTTTGTGAAGTGTTTTGCTCGTGCGCTACGTTCGCTCGCATCCTGTGCATCTCCTGGGGGCTAAGCCCCCCCTGTCCTTAAAAGCTAGTGACGCCCCTGTTATGCCTTATTATTTATATACTTTTCAATGCTTCTTGTAGTCAGACAATATATATTGTTTGTCTAAAATTATAGTTTAAGTTAATGTGTTAATATTTACACCTAGCCTAAATACAATAATCATAAGACAAAAAAATTGTGTAGCACAAACATTTGGGACAAGTTTGGGGAGATTTTGACAACGTGTGTGTGATGGTGGGGGCTGGATGACATTACTCGTCAGCAGTGTTGGGACTAACGCGTTACAAAGTAACACGTTACTGTAACGCCGTTAGTTTCGGCGGTAACTAGTAATCTAACGCGTTATTTTTTTATATTCAGTAACTCAGTTACCGTTACTACATGATGCGTTACTGCGTTATTGTACGTTACTTTTTATGTAGTATAAGTGTGTTTTATCGGAGCGCTGCGTTCTGATTCTTCTTGTGTCACAAGCCGGAGAAGAGAGAGAGACATGCGCTCTGTGTGGGTGTGTCTGAGTGTGAGTGTGGGGAGAGAGGGGGGGGGGGGGGGGGCGTGTCTGATCATGGCGGAGCCAGAAGTCGAGTTTGCTAACATGGAGATATTTTCACTACTTTTCTTTTGTCGAGCACAAAGAAAATAACATTTTAGTTAAATGTAAATTGTGCTTTGGATCAAAGATGCCATCTACTGCCCAAAACAGCAATTCAAATCTGCTGAAACAAGCTACATAGCAACATGCTTCGACGAAGCTAGTAAAGAGACACAGAGACTCTGATGCCACTTCACCTCCACCACCACCACCATTCACCGCTGAAGGTACACACTCTGTCAATCAATGTTCCCTCTAGTTGTTCATGTGTGAGCAAACGCAAAAACTCCCTGAGCATTGAGTGGAGTCCATGTGAGCAACTTTAGACGTGCACACTGTGGCTACACCAGCAGCACACCTGTCCCAAACCTCACTAAATAACAACTTACATCTCCATCCATCCATCCATTTCCTACCGCTTGTCCCTTTCGGGGTCGCTGGAGCCTATCTCAGCTGCATTCGGGCGGAAGGCAGGGTACACCCTGGACAAGTCCCCACCTCATCACAGGGCCAACACAGATAGACAGACAACATTCTCTTATTATTATAATCAAATGACAGCAGTCATTTCCATTTCTAATATAAGTGTTTAGGCCCACTTATAATGACAATAACAAAAAATATTGTTTTTCATGAACTGTGTACTTGTATTGTTTGTCTGGGTGGAGGTCCTGCTTTGGAAATAATTTGTACCCCTTTCAGACATTGCATTTAGTTCCCATTAAAACATTCACATGTTGCACAATGAGATGTAAGCAGGGGATCATGTGTACATTCCTGCAACTTCCTGTTTGTAAAAAATATATTTTTATTAGTATGTATTTAATATACTAACAGCATTTAATGATTAATATTTATAAATTAAGATTCCTAATAAATGACACTAGAATAAGCACACATTTGATTGGTAAATCATAGTGTAACGACCTGGAATGACACTTTATGTGTGGTGTTGGAGTTGTCCGACTTTTTGTGTGGCTGTAAACGCATCACTGGCTAAGTGCCATATGTGCAAGTGTTGGCGCACGTGAGAGAGCGAGCGGCTGCTGTTGATATAACAAAGTTGCTTTTGGTCTGGTTTGTACTGCAGAAAATGACCAGTTTTGCTATATATCATTTTTTTTACTAATGTTTTGGCGATGTGTTTATGGCCGACAGTAAAGAGTTTTGCTCAGTAAAGTGATGGATGGAATTCATGTCCTCAAAGCATCTCGACAGACGTTACAATATTTGAACAATGATGACGAAAACGGTTTTCTCTGTCGTGTCCGTGTCGTGTCGAAAATTGTTATGCGCTTATTTTTTTATTTGATTTTGTGCATGGCATAGATTTGCCGTGCGCAGAGGACGCTTGAGCAGTGCGCAATTGCACATGCGCGCTCCTGAGAGGGAACGTTGCTGTCAATTCTCTTATATACTCTTTCATTCTAGACTTCTAGAGTGTTTGATTATCACATCACTCTAAATGTATAAACTATAAAGTTCACAAACATAAAGAGGGATCCTATAGGGCCAGGCCAATCTTTCCTTATCTCTAAACTAAAACTGGGGAAATGTGTAGTGTTCTGGGTTTCAGACATGATTTTGTATAAGAATTACTTGAGGAAGAAAATGCCTGGTTAGACTTTGTGTATGTAGTGTGTGCCTTTCTTGGTTTACATCTATGCTGTTATTATGCTGTTTGTTACTTATGTATGTTATGTTGCAGCTATTTAAAATAGTTTTGTCAATTTGTTCTGGCCAGAAAAAAATTGGCCTTTGTAATATATCTTTGTCTTTGTGTGTTGTATGTAGACCACATGGCTTAGCAGAGTTGAGTGATGCAAATGCATGTCAAGTTGATCAACAGATTGTATTATTCTCCACTACAATAACAGTACTGAAATGAAGGCTAAAAGGGCATTAATTGGAGCTTTAAAAAAAAAAGAAAAAAGAAGTAACTAAATAGTTACTTTTCACAGTAACGCATTACTTTTTGGTGTAAGTAACTGAGTTAGTAACTGAGTTACTTTTGAAATGAAGTAACTAGTAACTGTAACTAGTTACTTTTTTTTCAACACACTGTTGAAAATAATAATCACAATGTTTCTATGTGAAATTGATTGAATATTCCAATTGATATATTTGTGTGCAGAGAAGTTCCATGAATCCAGAGGTTGTTTATTCTGTCCTTGTTGAAATGGTCACGCAGCTGTGTGGTGACTCTGGAATAAGAATGTAACAATCAGATCACATGAAAACAGCCAAGACAATATAAGTCCTACAGGGAAATGCATTTTTAGACAATATGATTTGCCTGAGCGGCTAGGGGACACCAAAAAATGGATTAGAAAAGACAGATTGAAAATAACTTACTTTTTTTTTCTCCAGCGGACCAGATGTTGGACTTTGGTGGACCGTAACCGGCCCACGGGCCGTAGTTTGGGGACCCCTTATCAAGTCGATAGAAAAACGCTAAATAATTGTAATCCATTATCATTAGTATTTGATTAGCTACTGACGTACCACAACGTGACTCACATTTCGACATGTTACCATTGTAGCTCACTACAATGCCATCGCCTTACATTTCGAGGGATTCAACAATCATTTAGAAATAAATAATGTCTAATTACCTTCTCCTCCTCTTGCTTCGATGTCCATGAACTGAAACGTTGCACTTGATGATGCTGCAGTGTAAACTTGCAAGGTAACATTTGCTCCAGGCTGCTTGGCTGTCGGGAGGAGAAAGGCACTTGTGTGGCCGCTCAGGTGCCGCGTCCTGCAGGGGCGACCCACGGCGGCAGCCCGACCCTTGTTGCATTGAAAGTGTTCTTATATTCTCCGCTGAAGCCCTCAAATTATGAAGTGGAGCTCCCGCCTCGGTTAAGCTACTTGTCGGCAGACATTTTGTCAACAACTTGGCTTTAAAAAAAAACAAAAAACAAAAAAAACTTGTCTGAAAAAGGGCGGGGATTATTGGTGACCGGAACCGGAATGCAACATCGCTCACACACACTAGTAAGATGCTCTTACACACACTGGTAAGATGCTCTTACACACACTGGTAAAATGCTCGCATACACACTGGTAAGATGCTCTTACACACACTGGTAAAATGCTTGCATACATACTGGTAAGATGCGCTCATACACATAACTGAAATCTTTGCACACATACTACTGAAATTGTTGTCTCTCACACGGACGTGTAAAAAGCACACACACACACAGGTGAAATCCGTTTATACATACTAGTGAAAAATAATTCCATGTGTGTGTGTGTGTGTGTGTGTGCGTGACACAAAAACATTTCAGTAGTGTTTATAAGAGTGTTTCAGCAGTGTATGTAAGAATGTTTCAGTAGTGTTTATAAGAGTGTTTCAGTAGTGTATGTAAGAATGTTTCAGTAGTGTTTATAAGAGTGTTTCAGTAGTGTATGTAAGAATGTTTCAGTAGTGTTTATAAGAGTGTTTCAGTAGTGTATGTAAGAATGTTTCAGTAGTGTTTATAAGAGTGTTTCAGTAGTATATGTAAGAGCATTTCAGTAGTGTTTATAAGAGTGTTTCAGTAGTGTATGTAAGAGCATTTCAGTAGTGTTTATAAGAGTGTTTCAGTAGTGTATGTAAGAGTGTTTCAGTAGTGTTTATAAGAGTGTTTCAGTAGTGTTTATAAGAGCATTTCAGTAGTGTATGTAAGAGCATTTCAGTCGTGTTTATAAGAGTGTTACAGTAGTGTGTATAAAAGAAAAACATTTCAGTTGTTTATGTGAAAGCATTTCAGTAGTGTATGTAAGAGCATTTCAGTAGTGTTTATAAGAGTGTTTCAGTAGTGTGTATAAAAGAAAAAGATTTCAGTTGTTTATGTGAGAGCATTTCAGTAGTGTATGTAAGAGGTAATTCTGAATAATGTCCTTAACGGCCCCTCATACTATGCAACCTCTCTTGGCTTGTTGTGGGTCTGAGATACTTCTTGACTAGTTCCATTTTGCTAAACGTCCTTTCTCCACCTGCAACAGTTACAGGTAATGTTATGATATGAAAGTCAATGTAAAACTGTCCCAAATTCTAAATAGTCTTTTTTACTTTGTTGTTATCAGCTATTATCAGATGGTGTCTTTTATTTTATAATGCTATGTAAACACACAACAACAAATCTTTGAACATTTAACTTTTTTGTAATTAGGCTATTAATATGTCAATGCACTAATAACACATTTTACAAGACCACATTGAACACATCATGATAACGTAACTGACCAAAGGTAATTATTCAGTAATTATTGTTAATGAATAGAACTCGAATGCGTCATAATACAATTTAATACAGCCTCTCATGGGCACATTTACTGGAGCACTGTCAGACAGTGATGTGTATAAAACAAACTGTCGCACCATTTTTTTTTAATAAACTGGCGACTAGTCCAGAGTGTAGCGAAGCCAGATGACAGCTAACGTAGGCTCCAGAATTCAGTGTATGCCCCGTCAAAGGTAGTTAAATGAATGAACAAGTATTCTGTACTACTGGTAGTACTGTTTCAGCCCGCGGTAGTTTTACTTTCTCACCAAAAAGTTTTTGATGTCCAGGACCCCTGCTCTGCTGCTCCTAGTACTGGCCTCCTTCTTAAATCTTTTCAGATGTCCGGACTTGTGCTTTTTAGGGGGCATCCTAACTAGGGCTTGGCTGTATGGACCAAAACTTATTTCGCAATATATTTTGGCTGAATATCGATATACGATATATTTCAGAAAGCGAATTTAGACAAAGTCAAACCCAAATATGTTATCTTAGTTTCATGCATAGATAGACGCACATAAAGTTATTAAGAACCCTTGAAAATAATGTAAGAATAGTAAAGAATAATCTTCAATCTTCTTTAAAACAAACCTTAAGCTATGCTCAAATCCCCAGCTAATAACAAAAACACCAAAGAACAATTTATAAAATAAAGTCCAAGGCTTAAGACGACATTTTAAACATTAGCAGCAACTTGAAAATAATTTACTTGTAACAATAATGTTTTTTTTATCTCAACCTTATAAAACTGTATAAAACGATGAACAAGCTGCCAAAAGGACGCTCAAATTGGCGTCTGTATAAAAATGGCGACTGCCCCACAATACAAACTGCTTCCAAACAAATTGTATTTCATTCCTAAAATTTTTTAATTTTTAATTTTATTTATTTATATATTTCAGGCAATGACAAAGAAGTACAAGTTGACAAAACATAATAATATAAATTAATATAGTGCATATTGTCCAGTTTTGCCTGAAAGGGAGTGGGAAGAAGATAACTTATTTAATCCCACCCCCAGTTCTCCATTCAGTGATTATTCACATGAGTTTCACTCTTACTTTGTTCAAGGATTATAATACAGATGTTGTATCATAGTGGCATTACCACAGGTAACTATAATTATTACACTGTAACAATAATTTGTATCAACAATGTAGGAATAATGAATATACCAACAATGGTAATAGACAAAATACCAACAATGGTAATAGACAACATAGCAATAATGGTAATAGACAACATAGCAATAATGGTAAGGAAACATTGAGCACATGTTAACACTTTGAGACAGAGTACAACAGCAGGTCAATTTAAAGACCCTCATCTCTATATTTGAACCAGACCCCATGTTTGTATAATAGTTTAAATCGATTAATAGTTTGGCATTGCTTGTGTTGTAAGTTCAGTTTGTTCCATAGTTTTACTCCGCATACAGACACACAAAAATTAAAATATAACCTTATACATACATGTAAATAACTGGGTTATGTGAAAACTGAATGATAATTAAAAAAAAGTATCTGCGGTCATCTATCTTCGTGACTCTGAAGAAGCCAAAGAAAGAAGCCATCAAATGCCCAGTTTACAAAAAGAAGAAAATGAGAAATGAGCACAAGATAAAGGTATGCAGATGTCTATGAGTGACGTGGGTGTTATGCAACAGGCTGATAATTAGCCTCTTGCTGGTATGTTGCTATTGGCCACAGAAGACGACTATATTTGGTTTTTAGTTTTGCTGAAATAGCAACTGTAACAATGGAGGCATGATGTCATGCAACTAATTTCACCCTTAGTCTAGTTTGTGTTTGCAACACAAGCAGTGCAAATTCACAGACTGTGGCATTTTTTAAAATGTATTGCTAAACGCTATATGCTAAATTAATTAACTTCTAATAAACATTGTAAACATGCCACTTTGTAACCTACATGTGAAATAGCTTTTTAAATAATTTGTAATGTGTAATGCTTAATTTAATAGGATGTTAACAAATGTTAATAAAGTGAGCATTATGGTAAATTTAATTGGGTAACTTATTCATGTGTGATGCAAGTGTGATCTAAATTGCGTATTTTATCTTGAAAATTCATCTGAAATATTTTGAAGCGAGAGCACCCACTGGCCAAAATGAAGAGTCAGATACTTCCACAGCAGCCACAGACATGGTTTTGAAGTTTGATGAGGTTATATATAGAGATTATATAAGATTATACAGTATATATATATATATATATATAGACAGAGATTGAGAGAGAGAGAGAGAGGGAGAGAGAGAGAGAGAGAGAGAGAGAGAGAGAGAGAGAGAGAGAGAGAGAGAGAGAGAGAGAGAGAGAGAGAGAGAGAGAGAGAGAGAATATAAGAATCCATCCATCCATCCCTTAACTACCGCCTGTCCTTCTTGGGTCATCACAGGGCCAACACAGATAGACAGACAACATTCACAATTACATTCACACACTAGGGACAATTTAGTGATGTCAAAATATAAGAATATATAAGAATTATATGTAAAGGATTATATAATAAAATAACACAAATAATATATTATGATATATTTTTGTGTTGGTGGCGAGGTTAGGGGGTGGGATGGTTTGCCCAGGGCGTAAAACTAGCCAGCACTGCCTTTGTGCATACGGGAGAAAGTTTATTGACTTGGACACGTCTGCACGTTATTGCATCAGGCACACTTTGACTTCCCTGAGGCGAGCGCAACCAGTTCACTTTTTCTGCCAAACCTACACATTCTTGGCCATCTCTTTTCTTCCATTAGGAGTGATAGAAGAAGCGACACTTACATATACTCAATAAACTGATACCATAACCATATACGGTACTAAGGTCTTTATTCTGTTGTCTAATTTTGTAATTACTTTGTAACCATGATTTTAATTACTTTGGAAATATTTGTTGTACCATTTATGGACTTAACATAACAGACTACATTCCATTGACAGGTGACACTTGTGGTTGTGCTTTGATTTTGCCGATTTCCTGCCTGGAATGACTGGGGTGGGGACTGGAAAGTGATAAGAGTCGGATTTCCCCCTGAATCAGCTTAGTTGGACTCTCTATAAATACATACCACCTGTCTTCTCAGTGTCTCTGCTGTGGCGCCTCAGCCTGCTTTCCCTCCATCATTGTGCTTTTGCGACCTTCAACACCACCAAAACCATGGCTCAACAGCAGCAGATTAGGTAGGAACCTGTTTCTAATATATGTTTTCATGTCAGATTATGTGGTATATTCTAATAATACATGATTTTATTGTCTAAAATATGAAGACGATTTGGTTTGTTCAATTTTCGTAGCTAATAACAGGGGATGCCTTATGTAATATTTAGTATTATGTTGATACTTTTTGTCACAATGTTTTTACAACCACCATTCATTGCCATTCTCAAATTGTCTTTGATCTTGCTGCTTCAATGATTTTATAGCTCAATCAGTTGAAGTTACATAACTATAGAGCCACACTTTATTCCATGTATATACAGTAATGTAGTAGGAACAGAAATGTCTGGAATTTGAATGGAGTTCTCCATTCTCCAGCCTTCCGGCTAAACTGATCAACGGGGGGATTGCCGGCATGGTTGGAGTCACCTGTGTGTTCCCAATTGACCTGGCAAAGACTCGCCTGCAGAACCAGCAAAGCAGTCAGCAGCTTTACAGGAATATGTAAGAAACCAGACACAGCAACAGAGACATGACAGGATACCTAAACCCCTAAAACTTGTGCAGGCCTTTTCATTCATTATGTGTTGACACACATTTGTTATATTGGTGCTAGTCCATGAATCAAATTCTCTACTGAAGTCATTCTGACAACGCAAGAAATTCATTCCTGCTGTTACTGCTCTTGCCGGGAGTATTTACATTTTTTAATTTGTCGTGTTTGGCAGGTCACTACTACAGTACTGGGTGACTGTATAGTTATTTTGCTGTAACTGGTGATTCCGGTATTGCTTTGATTCCGGTAATGCTTGTAGTCCGTCATGTGACGTTTTACCAGAAGTCAAAACTGGCGGTGAAGGGGCCGAGATCTTCCTGCCAGAAGCAGATACCGGCAAAAAATAAAACTACGCAATGGAATAGATCCCTATATTTTATCAAAAAAAGATTTGTTGAGTGATACAAAGGACTATAGGCTTACGTCTGTGGAGTTCCCGGACATGTCAAACTATACTCCAGACGTCTTTCTACATACTTGATCAACAGCCACACAGGTCACACTGAGGGTGGCCTTATAAACAAGTTTTACACTGTTCCAAATTAGCACCACACTGTGAACCCACACCATACAAGAATGACAAACACATTTCGGGAGAACATCCGCACCGTCACATACACAACAGAACAAATACCCAGAATCCCATGCAGCCCTAACTCTTCCGGGCTACAATACACCTGCACACATCAACACCCCCCCCTCCCCCTCCTGCGTGCGTCGGTTGAGGTGGGTGGGTTTGGTGGTAGCGGGGGTGTATATTGTAGCCCGTAAGAGTTAGGGCTGCAAGGTGTTCTGGGTATTTGTTCTGTTGTGTTCATGTTACGCTGTTAGTATGGTGAAAAAGCGGACGCAACGACAGGTTGTAGAGGACGTTAAAGGCAGTGCTATCACGTCACGCCCTTAATATTGTTGTCCGGGTGAAAATCGGGACAAATTCGGGAGAATGGTTGCCCCGGGAGATTGTCGGGAGGGGCACTGAAATTCGGGAGTCTCCCGGAAAATCGGGATGGTTGGCAAGTATGTTGCTAGGGCGGGATAGCCCTTCAAAGAAGGTGAATTCATTAAAAAGTGCATGTTAGATTTTTTTAAGAAATCTTTTCTTGCGGCCCAGCCTCACCCAGTTTCTGCATCCAGTGGCCCCCAGGTAAATTGAATTTGAGACCCCTGGTGTAAATCATGAATGTCAGGGAACAACTTGTGCAGTGCGGGTGCTAACCAGTTGTCGCCACTCAGCCTAAATAGCCGGCAACTAATTGAGATCAGGTGTGGCCAGACTCCTGGGGCCAGTGGCACATCAAACTGCAGGAGAGAGAGAAAAAGAAGGCGAGGAGAATGGAAACAACAGCAGGAACATAATCTAACAGTACCCTGCCCTATACGTACGCCTCCTGCATTGCAGCTTACTAGGCCTGTCTGGAAAACCTCGCAATCCATCCTCGGGATCGTACCCTTCCCAATCAACCAGGTCTTGAAAACCCCTGTCCCTTCCCTTTTTCTCACGTTAAAGATGGCTTCGACCGTAAATGCAGGGTGACCTTCGACCAGCCACGGGGGAGGAGTAAGCACCTCCGGAGGGCAGAGCGAGCAGGGGGTTACTGGCTTGAGGCGGTAGACATGAAAGACCGAGTTTCACTCGAGGGATTTGGGAAGGCACAGTTTAATTGCAGCATGGTTGATGATCTTGATAATAGGGTCTATAGCGAGGGATAGGTCCCAGGAAAACACCACACTGTTTGTCCCACCTGGTAGTGTGGTGCGGGGACTCAACGGAGGTTAGCGAGGCGTTGGTTCCGTTCACATTGGCGTCTGACTCCAGTGAGGAAAAAACTGGAGGTTGGTACACATATGCTGCATGGAAAGGTGTTAGACCTGTGGCAGAGCAGATGAGGGTGTTGTGGGCATTTTCGATCAATCCGTCTCTTCCTCTTGAAACCGCGTATCAAGCCGCACAGCTAGTTCGATGAGGTCATCAAGGGAGAGCGAGTGAGATCATGTGCCGCCAGCCCAAGGTAGAAGGCGTTGAGGAGCGCTGACAGACCCCAGTTAGAGTCGGCAAACGGAACTCTATGGCGTAATCAGAGACTTGTCGCTGCCGCTTCCCTGCCTGGGAGCTTCTGTCTAAATACTTGGAGTAAAGCTTTGAAATATGTGGCGTATGAGGAGTTTTTGACACTGCAACCGTTTTGCTCTGCCGTGGCCCAGGCACCCGCTCGGCCACTGAGGTGAGAGATAACGAAGGCTACTTTTGCTCGCTCTGATGTGAAGGCAGAGGCTTGAAGTTCAAAGTGTCGTTCACATTTCGTCAGACATTGTATCACATTTTCTCTCTCACCGGAGAACCTCTCAAGATAGCTGAGAGCAGACGGCTGCGTTGGCTTGTTTTATCTGAGCGCTCGGACTTCCCGAGGGGGCGGCAGTAGAGCTTGTGGTAGGCAGGACGTCAGCATGCAGAGTGTTGAGTTGAACCATCAATGTGTCTTGTCATTCCGACAAGAGTTTGTAGGCCCAATCTCCTCAGTCATCCTGCTGGCCGATGTGTCGCGCCAGACCTCACGAGGCTTGCTCAAATGTTTAATCTCTTCGAGATCCATAATCTGACCGACACCTTCTGTCAGGAATCGTAAGTGTGAATCTCAAAAAAGGCAGAGACTGAAACCAGCAAACAGGCATTACCTCTTTAATGTTGAGGTGAAAAAACAATAAAAATCGATGGCGAATACAAAACATGGTGCCTCTGGCAAGTTGGACACTGGCAGACCTGACGTGGACAAGGTACCGAAAAGCGCCGTTGAGAAGGCTGTGTAGATAATGGACATCAGATATTAACTTGTGAGGTGCCGGTACTAACCAGCTATCACCACTCAGCCTAAATAGCTGGCGATTTTTTGGGATTTAAGTGTGACCAGTTTCCTGGAGCCAGTGGCATGTCAAATTGTACGAGAGAGAGAAAAAAAAGGCAAGAGCAGAAACACAACAGCAGGGACAAAATTTAACAGTGGGTCCCCTCAGTATATCACTGATTTGTTGTGCCCCTACACTTTAGGGCGCAGCCTTCGATCTTCAGGCAAGGGTCTCCTAAATATCCCCAAAACTAATTTTAATAACCAGGGAGACCTGGCATTTCAGGCTGTTGCCCCCAGACTCTGGAATGACTTCCATCAGTCTCTCTGTGCGCTTGACTGTGTTGACTCTTTTAAAAAACAATTGAAGACTTCGCTTTTCAAAAAAGCTTTTAGTCAATAGACTTTTTAACTTTTTTTTAATCCTTTTTATGATTTGCTCCTGTTGTTATAATGTATTTGTTGTTTTAATTCACCTTTTGTACAGCAGTTTGTGATTTTTATCTGTGAAAAGTTAATAGAATGTACATTTACTTGAGGGTTTCTCGTACGAATCCAGCTTCCGCCATCCTAGTCACTACCATTGTGCCCTTGGGTAAGGTATTGACCCACCTTGGTTCGATTGCCACCCACACTAGTGTGTGAAAGTGAATTAACTTTTCGTGGTGGTTGGAGATACCATAGGCACAACTTTGCAGCCATGTATCAGTCTGTCTACCTCAGGGCAGCTACGGCTACGAATGTAGCTTACCAAAACCAATGGAATGCATAATGGATTCTCTATGTAACGCGCTTTGAGTCACTAGAAAAAAGCAATATTTACATAAAATTTATTATTATTATTATTATTATTATTATTACCACCATTGTATTTGTCATAGCATTTCTTAACCTCCCTTTATCTCCTGAAATCAATTCCTTTTTTTTTCTCTACCAGGATGGACTGCCTTATAAAGACCGTTAAATCCGAAGGTTACTTTGGCATGTACAGAGGTAATCCTCATTTAATTCTTTAAATGTCCATTTGTTGACTGTGTAAAAACTAAATGTGATGTAAATCAATCATCTCTAATGTCAGCCGGACTCAAATGAGGTAGTAAGTAGTGAAGCCATTCTCATGATAATGTCTGTTATTTGTTGCTCCAAAGATACCACTTTAACGTTGTTGTCAGTTGTGCATTAAATCAAATCAAATTCGTCAATGTAGTAACAGTCGAGTCCGACATGACTTTAGCGGTACCCTTTTAATACAAGAGATTGGTTTCGCTTTCTTTGAATAGGTCAATGCTTGCATAAGGCAAAGACAAGTCAGGTCTGTCAGACTGAGTTTGAAGAAGGTTAGAAGGTCTGTGCATAGGCAGTACTCTCTTGAGGATCTCATTGCCTTGGACCTCCACCTACAAATAGCAGCCAGATGTGCCCATGTTATTGACACTTTTCCAGCAGGTAGTTGTTTTTGTAATGGTACATGTTCACCACCTGCCAGGTGAGGCGCCCATTGGGCAGCTTCTTCCTAAGGTGCTGAAGGCCAAGTTTCTGCATGTTTCTCAGCGACGTTTGCACATGTGCTATCTTAGCTGCAGATTCCATTCCAAAAATAACATTCTTGGAGATGATATTGGTCCAGTACTCCAATCAACGCATCTGGAGTTTGTGTTTGAACTGGGCCATCACATCACCATGTCCATTTTGTTCCGTTTTAGAATTGTTAATGTCAATTTATATAAATAAATTGACACATCCTAGATAACATGAAATATGTTAAAAAAATAAATACATTAATACAATACAATTTCAAGGTCTACTATAGAGGGTGGGTGAGGAAAAAAAGGCTTTTTACATACTGGAATTTACATAAAAAGGGGAGTTACTCTTTCAAATACTGTATATCTGTGTACACATCAAGTATTACTAGGGGTGCTGAAAAAAATGTTTTTACATCCTAACTGCTATTCTTATGACCAATTCTAAACTGATTCAGAATTTTCAACAATAAAACATTAAAAGAAAAAAAAAAAGAAAAAAAAAAAAAAAAAAAAAAAAAAAAAAAAATATATATATATATATATATATATATATATATATATATATATATATATATATATATATATATATATATATTTTCTCCTAAATATCCCCAAAACTAATTTTAATAACCAGGGAGACGTGGCATTTCAGGCTGTTGTCCCCAGACTCTGGAATGACTTCCATCAGTCTCTCTGTGAGCTTGACTGTGTTGACTCTTTTAAAAAACAATTGAAGACTTCGCTTTTCAAAAAAAAAAAAAAAAAAAAAAAAAAAAAATATATATATATATATATATATATATATATATATATATTTTCTTTCTTTTTCTTTCTTTTTTTTTTTCTTTTAATGTTTTATTGTTGAAAATTCTGAATCAGTTTAGAATTGGTCATAAGAATAGCAGTTAGCAGTTATATTCACGTTACGTCGGGAAAAAACACGGAGACTATTTAATCCCTACAAGCCTGTTTCGCAGGTTTCCCTGCTCTTCAGGGGAGTTATATATGTGTGTGTGTGTGTGTGTGTGTGTGTGTGTGTCATAGGAGCTTGCAGGTGGGGCTGTTGTAACCTGTAACCTGTAACGTGTTATGAAAGTGTTTTATAATTTTTATACTAAATAATATATTGTGAGAAATCGGGACTTGTAAGTTTCACACCCCTAGTAATAAGAGTAATGTACCACCAAATGTTTCATTCTGAAATTTTGAGGTAATTGATGCCAATGAGCTTAGCATGATACTATGTCCACTGTAGGTGCTGCTGTAAATCTGACCCTAGTGACTCCTGAGAAGGCTATCAAACTCGCTGCCAACGACTTCTTTCGCCACCAGCTAAGCAGAAATGGGTGAGTATAGTCCAACAGAGAAAGATTGAACATGACTTTAAAACCCAGCAATAAATCGGTTTTATCGTAAAACATGTGTGCGTGTGTGTCCTTAGCGCTAAGTTAACAGTGTTCAAGGAGATGCTGGCAGGATGCTGCGCCGGGATGTGCCAGGTCATTGTCACCACACCCATGGAGATGCTCAAGATCCAGCTTCAGGATGCTGGCAGGCTTGGTAAGGCTGTCAGTATTTAAACACATATATACTGGATAGATTATACATTATTTTTGACATAGCGGTGACATTGTCTTCTTTTGCTTCATCCTCCAGCAGCCCAACAAAGGGTGATGCCCAGTGTGGTAACGGCTCTGAAGATGGGTGGAACCAGTGCTGTCCTCAGCCGCTCCTATAACGGCAGCCCTGCGCCTCAGGTCATGAGAGTATCAGCCACACAGATCACCAGAGAACTGCTGAAGACCAAAGGTGTCACAGGACTGTATAGAGGACTTGGGGCTACGTTAATGAGGTAGTGACACATCAGACTCTTCGTGAGTCTACACTGCAGTAGTTGACATGCTTTTCTGTCCCCTCCTTAGGGACATCCCTTTCTCAGTTGTGTACTTTCCTCTTTTTGCACATTTACACCAGCTGGGCCAGCACTCATCAGGAAACCCATCGGTGCCGTTCTATTGGTCCTTTGTGTCCGGCTGCTTGGCTGCGTCCGTTGGCGCGATAGCTGTCAGCCCTTGTGACGGTCAGTGCAATCTTTGTCAAAGTGAAGCGTTTAAGTGACGTGAACTCAGACTGCATTTCTGTCTATCCTACATAGTGGTCAAAACAAGGCTACAATCCCTCAAAAAAGGAACTAATGAGGAAACCTACAATGGAGTGGTGGATTGTATCAGGTAACGTGGACACCTTTCCATTTTAGAAATTCTATGCAACCTTGATTTATGAACTTAATTGTTTCTTGAACAAGGTTCTTAAATAGAAAAGTTTGTTTATTGAGGCAAATTTAAATGTGAATAATGGGTTCCCGCCTTGACAAAAGTCCATATTTCAGTAAATGTTTGTACACTTTGAACGCAATATAACGCGTGATACAGTACTGTTTATCAAACAAACATAACAAGGGGGTGATTGATCAACTTTCTTTTTAAAAAACAAAGTCATACCACAACAATGTTATGCAGCTGCTTTGCTTACACACACACACACACACTGTCACTAGCCCTGTGGTGCACTCAATTGGAAATCACAAAACTCCTTATCATTAACAGCCAGGTAGCTACAATCATTAGGAATAATAAATAACATCTGCTTTGCCTTGTCTGTTTACCTTGTCGAGGAGGTTGAGGAGGGTGTTGAAAGGAATGGCAGTGTCGACAACGCTGTGGATACTTCTTGAATGTATCAAACCACACAACGCTTGTCCATTGCTTTCTTTGGACTCATATTGAGCTAGCAAAACTCGAAAAATATTTTAAAAAGGTTAAAACGCCTAAGAAGCACACAAAGCAGCACTGCAGCTTACAGCAGCATTCTGCCAACAGGAACAAACCAGTTTACCCACATTGGATGTGCTTCCAGGCACATGATGGGTGGATGAAACATTTGTACATGGAATCAAGATTTGTACACCAAAGCATCATTTAATTCCGTGTGCGGTTTGTGAAATCTAAAAGTTCGTAGAAGGAGGGGTTTATAAATCGAGGTTCCATTGCAGCTGAATTGGCTAATTAATGTCACACAGTCTTGACCCAAGGTAGTCCTAATCCCATATGTTTCCTTTCATTGCAGAAATATAATGAGAAAAGAGGGTCCATCTGCTTTCCTCAAAGGAGCCAGTTGTCGGGCCCTTGTCATCGCTCCCCTCTTTGGCATCGCCCAGGTGGTGTACTTTGTTGGAGTTGGAGAAATGGTGCTCGGTTACACTCCCTATAATATCTACTCTGCATAGGGGAGGTTAGGTGTATAATATGGAAGGGCCAACATGCAACAAGTCAGGTTTCCTCCACTGGAATAATTGATAGACTAACTTGGGCCCCTTTCCCTCCATAATCAGATTTACAGTATGTAAAAAAAAAAAAATTCTGTCTAATTCTTAACACTTCATAATCCTAAACTGCCTCCTAGTGGAAATTCTGAGATAATGGTGTGTTATCAATTACATATAGTCAGAGATTTCATAGACTCACCTCAAAATAAGTCCAAAAAAAAGTTTGACTGCAGTATGGCTGCAGTGCCGTTAACCCTTGGTAAAACTTGAACATGGCAGATGCCATAGTGTAGTATTTAGTGTAAGCAATTTAATTTTTTTCAGAACACTTTGGAAGTGATTTGGAAATGTCTATGTGGTTTCTGCCTCTCCTTGTTATCTGCTCTTGCAGAACCTGTTGTTTTAAGATGAACTAAACAGCTCATTTGATTTTGGAGTTCTTTCCAGGTCAAGATTCCATAGAACTCTCTTTATGCAATGTTGTAAAGGGGACCTATGATGATTTTAATCTACATTCAAAACACTTTCTTGTGATCCAGATAAGATGTATTGGATCTGCTTTGGTGTGTGTTTTGCGGGAATTTTGCTCCTCAGTCACTTTTATAACCTGTTTTTTGAGACTGTCGACAAGATGTTCATTTGTGGAGGCTTGCTCAGATTGCAAATGAAACCACACCCGACCCTCTCCAAAAGCAACAGATATATATCTTAAAAACGAACATCACTGCGGTTGTTTTTCAGTCATAGTCGAAAAAAAACTTTATATACATTATATAGATTTGGCGGCCACAACATTAGGTACACTTGTCCACTCTTGGATCGAGAGCTGCATTAAAAAAGTTGTTTTTTAGCAGCATTTATGTCACGTCAGTGTTATTATGCGCATGCCACGATTAGATGAAATTAATTCTTTATCCTAACGTTTTTTGTTTCTTCAAACCAAGTCGCAATATCGGCGTCTTCACTTCAGTGGCTAATCAATTTTGTAGTAACCACATAATTATTTATTTTATCGTGTATATTTTATAGACATAGATCAGGCAGGAAGATCCAGTGGCAAAGGGGAGGTAGTTTGCCGACAAAGCATGTGCAGAATGACCATTAGTCTGTCCGTCAATATTTGACGTCACAAATGGCCCACTGTTAAAAAAAGGCAGCAAAACACAGAGTTCACATTTTTCAGCCAAGTATATCAAACGTTAAGTACTGAATATATGCAATTAGTTGTACTTAGAATTAGAATACACCCTATTGCAATAACCTTATGGTTTGACACTTTGGCATTGTTTAATGCGAGTATCCTACATTGTAACAACATTTACAAGTTAGAAAAGAGAAAAATCAACATAGATCCTCTTTTAAAGCTACAGGATACAGTGATGCGTGACTGAAGTTGATTCACAGTGCTTTAAAAGTGCAACATGTCTCACTGACCCACTTTCATTTTGTTGTTGACTGTGGTACCTCTGTGACTGGACCTGTCTGTGTCACACGACCCCAATGCATTAAGAATATTAAGAACAGTACAAACTAGGAGTGGGGAAAAGTGGTTTTAGATATTTTAACTAGAGATGTCCGATAATATCGGCCTGCCGATATTAGCGGCCGATAAATGCGTTAAAATGTAATATCGGAAATTATCGGTATCGTTTTTTTATTATCGGTATCGGTTTTTTAAATTTATTTATTTATTTATTTATTAATTTTTTATTAAATCAACATAAAAAACACAAGATACACTTACAATTAGTGCACCAACCCAAAAAACCTTCCTCCCCCATTTACACTCATTCACACTCATTCACACAAAAGGGTTGTTTCTTTCTGTTATTAATATTCTGGTTCCTACATTATATATCAATATATATCAATACAGTCTGCAAGGGATACAGTCCGTAAGCACACATGATTGTGCGTGCTGCTGGTCCACTAATAGTACTAACCTTTAACAGTTAATTTGACTAATTTTCATTAATTACTAGTTTCAATGTAACTGTTTTTATATCGCTTTACTTTCTTTTTTATTCAAGAAAATGTTTTTAATTTATTTATCTTATTTTATTATTATTATTTTTTTTTAAAGTACCTTATCTTCACCATACCTGGTTGTCCAAATTAGGCATAATAATGTGTTTATTCCACGACTGTATATATCGGTTGATATCGGTATTGGTTGATATCGGTATCGGTAATTAAAGAGTTGGACAATATCGGAATATCGGATATCGGCAAAAAGCCATTATCGGAAATCCCTAATTTTAACGTTTTATTTTTAATGTTTCATGCATATTTATTGAATATTTGCCACAAAATGTGTAAAACCTCAAATTGAGGAGAAACATTTTGCAAACTCAAATTGAGCCAAATGTAAAAACATTTTACAACTTTCAACCTTTGGATCACCTACAATAGGGTTGTTGGTTTTTTGTATTATGTTTTAATTCATTGTAGAATTACACATGTAAATACTGTTAGAATAATTATGTATATATTATCATCATA
Organism: Nerophis lumbriciformis; assembly: GCF_033978685.3. Lineage (NCBI taxonomy): Eukaryota > Metazoa > Chordata > Actinopteri > Syngnathiformes > Syngnathidae > Nerophis > Nerophis lumbriciformis. The sequence goes on along the minus strand of NC_084548.2, from coordinate 33,591,781 downwards.
ACTTTATGCTTAAGGGCCGTTACTATAAAGTATTGTCGATTTGTGCTGAAATGGTATTTTTGTATTTGTGCAGAGCTAGCAATCCAAAAGATTGCTAGCCTCTTTATCAGTGTTGTGTCCAGACTCGGCCTGCTGGCTGCCAAGGCCGAACATTGTGTTCGGGATGCAGACAAAGCAGAGACTGGGCGATATCACTAAGTGTCAACATATTTGCATTTTTGTATTGTCATGTGTTTGTGTCTAACTGGAGTTGTCGAGATTACCCCCTTCCCCAGTCACCGTGATGTAATAGGGCCATTTCCTAATAAATGCTTTTCTTTAGAACGTAGTTTGGATCTGTAACTAGAGTACAGCCCAAAACACGTGTCTCCTCATGAGCTAAATTGAACTCTGTCTCTGATTGATTCCTTGCTTCTTGTCTGAGTAATAGATGTCAACAGTGTTTGCACCTGACAATACAGAATAATAAATTCTGATTGACTATCTGTCTGTGTCTTGTGAGGTTTATTTGAGCGAAACAGTCTGATGCAAGGTGTCATCCTACTACTATGTGCACGCACGGCCAGCATGGACACATTTGTGCTGCTGGGAATGCTCATGCTGCAATGTTGGAGTAACATGACCCTGAGTGAGGATCCTCTATAACACCATTTGCAAAACTATACCCTCTCCTGAGCGTTCAGCTGTTTTTACCACTCAAATGCAGAAAGGTGAAACTGGGGACTTCCTCCATTGAGAAGATAGCTAATATTGTTGTATCTCTGCTAATATTGTTGTATCGCTGCCAGACAATATCGTGTGATGGAGCCAAAGGAAATTAGCTGTGATATAAAAATCCAATTATATTATCAAAAGTAAAGGGCTATTCAGCTGTGAGAGATTCATATTTTTGTCCAATACACTCGGGACCCACTAGTGCGTCTTAATAACCTGAATCAAATTACGTAGGACGTCCAACTGCCTGCCGACCTATTCAGTGGCCTAGTGGTTAGAGTGTCTGCCCTGAGATCGGTAGGTTGTGAGTTCAAACCCCGGCGGAGTCATACCAAAGACTATAAAACAAAGGAACCCATTACCTCTCTGCTTGGCACTCAGCATCAAGGGTTGGAATTGGGGGTTAAATCACCAAAAATTATTCCCGGGCGTGGCCACCGCTGCTGCCCACTACTCCCCTCACCTCCCAGGGGGTGAACAAAGGGATGGGTCAAATGCAGAGGACACATTTCACCACACCGAGTGTGTGTGTGTGACAATCATTGGTACTTTAACTTTAACTTTAATTTAACTGATTTGATCCGGAAGGATTTAAAAAATCTGAGCAAGAAGTACTTTAGAGGAGTTAATAAAAGGAAGTGTGGGAAAAGAGGAGGTGTCCCTGGTTATGGGGAACGTCCAGTCCTTGCAAAGTAAACTTGATGAGCTTCAAGGAAACGCTCGCTTCCTCCAGGACTACAGAGATTGCTGTGTCATGGCATTCACGGAGACATGGTTTACCGTGGACGACTCGGACAACGACGTGATCAATGATGGATTTGGCATTCCATTTTGCTTGGATCATGACGCACGAGGAGGGGACGTGTGCATCTACGTGAACAAGCGCTACTGCAATGCTGTGACTGTCAGAGAAAGACTGTGTATACCTGATGTGGAACTTCTGACGGAGTCGCTTCGTCCATTTTATTTACCCTGTGAGTTTCCACAAATATTTTTAACAACTCAAAGCAAATCCTACCACAGCCACAAGTACAAGGAACCTTTCCAAAAAATTTGAATATCATGGAAAAGTGTATTTATTTCCATTATTCCATTCAAAATGTTAAACTTCCATAGATTATTGATTCAGGGCCCACAATTCAAACAATTTCAAGTATTTAGTTGTTTATTTGTACATAATTTGGGTTTCCAGCTCATAAAACCCACAAAAACAGAATTTCAAAAAATTAGAATACTGTGAAGAAACAACCATTTACTAGCAGATGACCTAGTCATTGTCAGTATTCTTAGCGGAAATGAGTCCAGCCATCATTCTGTTGTGAGTGAATTTGTCAGCTGGTGTGAGGAATCCTTTTTACAGGTCAACATATCTAAAACAAAGTACATGATTATGTCACGACTTGGACTATGGTGTGTTTGTTTTCCCGAGATGCAAGTAAAGCTGGACTGGACATGGTGTGAAAGTAAATACATATTTATTTAAAACACTAACAAACTAAAAAAAAAAAAGGAACCAAACAAAAGGCGCGCACACTGGCGGAGAACAAACTTGAGTAATGAAACCAAAATACTAGCACAAAGGCAATTAACTAAGAACACGAAACAAAAACACTTACTGTAGCATGGCATGAAGCATGAACTATAGTGGACATGAATATCATGGGTAGCAGTAGCATGGATGGATAGATAGATACAAGGGTGTGTAGAGAGTGATGTCGCCAGGCTGACTGCCTGGCAACTACAGGCTTAAATAGTGATGTCTTGATTAGCGACAGGTGTGATTCAAACAAATGAGACAGGTGCGTGAGTCCAAACGAGTACAGGTGAAACTAATGGGTCATCATGGAAACAAACACAAACAGAAACTAAAGAGTCCAATAACTAAACCAAACAAAGACTAAAACAAAACATGACCACACAGACATGACAGATTATTGATTTTAGAACTCACACCTTGCCAAACCTACCACAGTCCTCAAAGGGCAGCCTGTAGACTGTGTGGACAGCTCCAAATACCTTGGCACGGTCATAGACTCAAAGCTGACCTTCGAGATGAACTGCGAGACGGTGTGTAAAAAGGGACACCAGCATCTTCATTGCCCGAGGAAACTGTCACACCTCCACATAGATAGACATGTGTTGACACTTTTTTATCAGGCATATATTGAATCGATAAGTAAGCTTATTGGTAAGCCACAACAAAACCTACCTGACATCTATGACACAAAGCTGCAGCGCAAGGTGAGCTCTATTATTCACCACTGAACCCATCATCCTTTACACAGTGAATTCCAGCTCCTTCGCTCTGGTCGGCGGTTCATTGTTCCTCTTTGTAGGACTAAACATTGTAAAAATACTTTTGTACCTGCTGCCATCGCACGCTAAAATAAGACTATCACATGGTGATTTTATTTATTTATTATGCCAGAGCACTTTAATCACAATGAATTACAAATGTCTGCACAACTATTTTACCCCTGGGTAGTACCATTAAAGAAACCTTGACCTTGACCTTGAAAGGGGATCTGCACTTCTTTTGAAATTTCGCCTATTGTTCACAATCATTATGAAAGACATGACGACGAATAGATTTGTTTTTAATGCATTGTAAATATTAAATAAACGTAAATAAAAGTCCACTTACAGCGTAGCCAATGAGAGGTCCTCTATTTCAATAAATACAATACAATAAATACAATACAATATAATACAATACATAACCAATCAAAAAGCGACAACAATACTCAATTTAAATTTCGTGACTTGAATACCAGTAAGTATAAGTATTGGTGATATTGTTATCATAAGCTCTAACGCAGACAAACTATTTATAGTGGCGGTGTGATCACAAGCTTGTGCGCCTATGTTTACATCATCGAGTGGTCTGCTGCTTTCTCGTTTCCTGGCTCCCTGGAAGTTTATTGTAGATCATAAATCATGCATCTCACCTGGACAGGAGAGTCTGAGAATGTAATCCGACAAGTTGGTACACTTTGACAGCCATTTAGGGCCCGGAAACGGTGGGAAAGGTACAAAAAGACATTTGGTCTCCCCCCCCTGGCCACTTTTCTTCATGAGGATTTTGGCCATTCTTCACCTAAATGGGATTATATGAACATCCCAGCAGTCGGCATCCGAATGACAGCAGACCTTGTACAGTAAGTGATGTTTCATTATGTTTGTTGGCTCTCACAAAGTCTGCAGCGATATCAGTGATGAAGAAAAAAAAAAGCAAACATTGTGATTAGTATTTTTATGTAATTTAATTAATGTGCTGCATATACTATAAATGATCAAAATACGTATATATTAAATGTTATTATAAATGGGCCTGTTAGTACATTACATCCATCCATCCATGCATCCATTTTCTACCACTTATTCCCTTCGGGGTCGCGGGGGGCGCTGGAGCCTATCTCAGTTACAATCGGGCGGAAGGCAGGGTACACCCTGGACAAGTCGCCACCTCATCGCAGGGCCACATCACATTACATACAGTCGTGATCAAAAGTTTACATACACTTGTAAAGTACATAATGTCATGGCTGTCTTGAGTTTCCAATAATTTCTACTACTCTTATTGTTTTGTGATAGAGTGATTGGAGCACATACTTGTTGGACACAGAAAACATTCATGAAGTTTGGTTCTTTTATGAATTTATTACGGGTCTACTGAAAATGTGACCAAATCTGCTGGGTCAAAAGTATACATACAGCAATGTTAATATTTGGTTACATGTCCCTTGGCAAGTTTCACTGCAATAAGGCGCTTTTGGTAGCCATCCTCAAGCTTCTGGCAAGCTTCTGCTTGAATTTTTGACCAATCCTCTTGACAAAATTGGTGCAGTTAAGCTAAATGTGTTGGTTTTCTGACATTGCCTTGTTTCTTCAGCATTGTCCACACGTTTAAGTCAGGACTTTAGGAAGGCCATTCTAAAACCTTAATTCTAGCCTGATGTAGCCATTCCTTTACCACTTTTGACGTGTGTTTGGGGTCATTGACCTGTTGGAACACCCAACTGCGCCCATGACCCAACCTCTGGGCTGATGATTTTAGGTTGTCCTGAAGAAGGACAACCTTGCCAAGCACAGATTGATATACTTGAAATGTAGGAATATACATCAATCTATTGATCAATTGTTACACACCTAATAACAGGTGCTACGCGGTATCTTTGCTGGGTCTAATTCATTCAAACTTGTAATTAAAAAATCACCCCTATAACCCCCCCACTGTGCAAAATCCTACCCTAATACCCTACTGTGCAATATTAGCCTTCTAGTGCAATACGTAACTGATCGTTACTTTGTTACTGGTACTCTTGTTTTGTTCTGTATATTGTACAGTATTTTGTATATTGCTTTGTATATTGTACAGGATTGTAAATGCTTATTGTTTTATTGTATAGTAGTCTGTTTATTGCAATTCTTATTTTTTTTTTATCTTTATCACTACTTGTGTGATTTATTTTTATTCCATACTTGTTTACACTACCGCACCTTAAATTGGAGTCCTAAATCTCGTTGTATGCAAATATAATGACAATATAGTCCATTAATTCATTAATTCATTCATATTGTCCTGTTCCATGTTGAAGACTTCTGAAATGGACCAAGTAAATGCATGACATATCCCTCAACATAATAGAGAAAATTACATGAAATAAGAGACGGGAAACCTTGTAAAACGTCAAATGTTTTATTAAACTTCAACCACATGTTGTGTTGTCCTGAGAAGCCTGGAATGGTAATTAAATAAATTAACAAAGAACTGACTAGTACAAGGCTTGACGGTGTGTACACTCTTTTTTGAAGGGAACTTGACGCTATCTTGTTGCTGGGACAGCTGTGTGGATTGTGTTCATCCTGTTGGGTCTTTTAGCCTGCAGCGTAACGTCAGCCTCCGCTCTTTTGCTTGTGCCGCCACGAAAAAAAAACTTGTTTACGTGTATTAACAAAATCAACATTCTTTTCAACCGATTTTCCTCACACACTTCAGTGACATTTTAAAACACACAAAAACAATAATAGTAAAAATGAGTCGAGTGACAGTATGTGCTAGTCGTTGAAAAAGTGATAATTAAATGCTGTCCCAACGTCACAATCATATGGACAGCATTGCTATTTCCTCTACATGCAGCAGCATGTTGTCTCTACAAAAGCTTGAAAAAGGCACGTTAAGAGGCTGTGTTTTTGGCCGTGTAGATGTTTTACCACTACAAAACACATTCAACTATTACAAACCTCTATCTACACACAGCACAATCAAATCATCCACATAAAATGTACAACTATATATTCACACAATGGAGCGCTTACACTCAAACTTTTTTTTTTTCAAAGCAGAGGGTGCATGCTGATTACAGTTTTTTCAAATTGCTTACACAATACATTTTAAATGTTCACACAGTTAACAAAGACTACACACAGTAAGCAAAACCACTGTGCAGATTTGCCTAATATTAGGCATAGACTCTGCTTCACAGTTTTTGTGAAATATTCCACACAATGCTTTACACACACCTTCCCATCTTGCACATGTGATGTGGATGAGATATATGGCCTGATCCAGCTACGGGCAGGTGATGATTAGAATCATAACTGAGGGTTTTGAGTATATTCTTTCATAGAGTTGCTGTTGCCTAAGCCTGCACATGTAGCCTACACTCTATGCTGTCATTTTTATTTATCTCCAGATTATTTTTCAAACCTTTTTATTTGTCTCAGATTGTTGACAACTGTGATATGTTACTTTACCTGACTGTGGTAAAAATACATATTTTCAGTTTGCATCATCATTGTTGAGCAGTTCTTGAAAATATTACAGGATATTTTTTGCTTTTTCTTTAGGTCCTTACGTATAGGCCCACTTCAAAGTAAATAATGACGATTGCTATGGATTTGCCAATATATTTTGTCAAGTTACAGTAATCATTCATCACATATGTTAAAAATGCCAGGCAAAATGCCTCAAACATGTGATTACTTATAGTAAAATAGTTTTTTTTACAAATGTGTTTTGTATTTATTACTCTTCTGGGTAACTCACTCCAATAGTGTCTTATCATTTGACGTCTGTGTGAGTGAGTGAGATGAATATAAAACTGTATTTTTACAAATGCTTGCTTTATTTTGATGAATGGGCATATGTTTTGATCGAAGTATGTCATTCTGCAAATAATCTAGGAATTAAGAAAATTGAATGTGGTGTTTGGAAAAGTGTTCATATCTTTTGAAAAAAGACACGTAGTTAGTAAAATTGTGTGTAAGCAAATGGAAAAAACTGTAAAGTCTTAGATAGGTGAATTTCCCCAAGCTTGTTTATGTTTGCCTGCCAACATGGTCACATGATCTTGGCCTTCCGAACATGCAATCAACATACACTCCATGTTCCTGACTTACGTTAGCCATTGTTGAAAGAGACTGTAAAATGACCAGAAGATATTTATGTCACACCTACTTTCAAATGGTGATTAGATGTCATCCTTAAAGGGCAATATCAATTTATTGTATTACAGAATGTAGTATTGTGTCAAAATCCAGGTGCATAAAAAAACACTATTTTGTGTCCCTTGTGAAAAAGATTAGAGTTTTTAGACAAAATAACCAAATGTTTGTGTATTTTGTCATCTAATATACATGCTCCAACCTATTAAACCATGCCATTACAAGTTATCATGATGATGTCACGACTGCCTTGACTTTTTGGTTATTGTTTCTCTAATTTTCAGTATTATTTCTTGTCCAGCACTCTTAATTTGTTTCCTGTTCCTGTTTGCCTCTGCCGCTTCTGTAGTCCGAGCGCTGGCTCCCTCACCTGTCCCTGTTTGCCAATCAGGATGCCTCTTAAGCCAGCTTCGTCAGTAGGACGAGGCTGGATGATTTTGCTTTGTGCCCTTGACTGCATTACATCTTGTTTTTTGTGCACTTCCATGCTGCACTAGCATTCTATGTGAACTACCTGTTATTCCCAATTCCTGTTTTTTTTTGTACACTCACTCGTGGTCCACTCTGACTTCGACCACACTGGTGCTCCCTGGTTTGTAGCCTACCTTATAAATGGACTATTTGCCTGGACTTCACCTTCAGTCATGCTTCCTGGGATCAAGTTGCAAGCAACACCACAAGAACATTACAATGCCGTGTGAAAATGTCAAAAATCGCTATCTTTAACAACTTGTAAAGACCGCTTATATCTATTGGCAACATGTTTTCCTGGATATAACCCCACCAGGTCATTGCAATGTTGCCTTACATAGATGTACCAATATTTTATATGATACAAGGCAGCTAATTTATCAATGCTCTGATGTCACAATAGTCCCGAGTGTGATGCCTTCACAATGTGATAACATTTGAGTGATTTTATTGTTTTTATTTTAAGCACCTTAATTCATAAGAAATTATGTAATGGCTTATTTTGTCTAAACTTCAGACTCTCTTTACTCTTCTTCAAAGGGACACCATTCGACGATAACAGTTCCCTCGTTTTGGCTCTGACCAGGAGACTGTAGGCGTTTCAAGTGACTAATCCAGTGGTTCTTAACCTGGGTTCGATCGAACCCTAGGGGTTCGGTGAGTCGGCCTCAGGGGTTCGGCGGAGCCTCCACCGCAGAGGTCAAGACACACCCACCTCATCGTGTAAATAAAAACTTCTCCCTATCTGCGTATTATGGATACCACCAAACAATGTTCCCTCTAATTTTCCATCGGATTTGCAAGTGTGTAATTTGTTGTGAGTTCATGCACTGTGTTGGTTTTGTTCTTTGAACAAGGTGATGTTCATGCACGGTTCATTTTGTGCACCAGTAAAAAAAACATGTAACTTTGTCTTGAATTTGAAAAAACATTTTTTTTTAATTTTTCACTAAAGAAGGGTTCGGTGAATGCGCATATGAAACTGGTGGGGTTCGGTACCTCCAACAAGGTTAAGAACCACTGGACTAATCATAAACAGAGTCCATGCAGGAGCAAACATTGTCCGCACCGTCGTAAAATGAGTCTGCGCTTGCGCAAAAAAAAGATGGATTTTGGCACTGTTTTGACGCCATAATGTAGCTAGTAAAATCATTCATTGAGTTTTGCATCATTCGTGAATATGCTCTTAGGTGAGAATGTTGACAACATTCACATGCCGAGAATTTTACGGTCCGATTTAAAAGAATATATTGGGTATACTGTACCAAAAATGTTTAATTTGATAACTAAAGTGGCCTAGTGGTTAGAGTGTCGGCCTTGAGATAGGTAGGTCGTGAGTTCAAACCCCGGCCGAGTCATACCAAAGACTATAAAAATGGGACCCATTACCTCCCTGCTTGGTACTCAGCATCACGGGTTGGAATTGGGGGTTAAATCGCCAAAAATGATTCCCGGGCGCGACCAGCGCTGCTGCTCACTGCTCCCCTCACCTGTGAGGGTGATGGGTCAAATGCAGAGGATAACCTCACCACACCTAGTGTTTGTGTGACAATCATTGGTACTTACTTAAAGCAACAATATACTTCTCTGCCTCTGTTTACAATGTTAATGTTTGGTCAACCGAGACAGTTGCTGGCTGTAATTTCATGTTTTGCGAGCAAACATGAGCAAGCGTGACTCAATAGCGAAGATAAATAAACTTAATCTGGAGTCTGCTGTCTTCCCACGAGCTGAGGGGTTGTTATCAAGGCTGTTTGTAAAACCTTGTGTAAGTACTGTATTTAGGTTTGCAGTTGCCAAATGACCATGGGGCACAACAGCAAAACAACTGTTAAAATATTAAGGGCAATGTAATATAACTCCATAAGAGATGGGCTAAGTCCCATCAGCATGGTAGGAAGTGGTGACTGAAATGAAAGACAGAAGAGGACAATGCTCAGTTGAAAGATGATGGATATTGGCTGCAGTCTCTCTGGGCTAAGTTCGAGTGCCAGAGTCCTTTAGATGACCTCCCTGCTGTTACGTACAGCACAGCAGAGCACCATGCTGAAGATCATCCCAATGATCTGTTACGGAGCAAAAAAACTTGTTCAGTCAGGACCAAGCTGTGCATGATCTTTGACAAGTGTCTTTAAAGCTCGACTCACCATAACTCCAGCGATGCCAATGCCAACGTAGCCAATGATGTAGAGTTTACTGTTGAAGAAATCCCTGATGCCTGTCTCGCAGTCCTGCAGGATGGAAAGTGAGATTAGATCGAAGGATGTGGGGTAGAGAGCTCCATGTTTTTTTCTTCTTCTAAAAAGCTTAAAACCTTACTTTCATGTCAGGTTCTTGATCGGGACAGTTGTTAGCCAGCGTCCCGCAGCAGTTCAGCTATAAGTGTAAAGTAGAATGTTTGATGATGGAAGAAAGCAAACAGACAAACAGACTCCCAAAACCATACATTTTTAACAATTTAGCAATGCAGTAATGATCAAATACAATCATTTTTCAGTTTATAAACACAACTAAAATATAGACAAAATGACAAAAAAATAAAGAAAGTAAAAAAATATATGCGGGTCTCCAGAAACAACATTTTTACTTCTGATACGATTCCAATACTGAATATTTGAGTATTCGCCGATATTAGCAAGAATCATAGTATATACTTTAATTAGTTGTTATAAAAGGCTTGAGTAAGTGAAACTATCAGACTAAACAACAATGGTAGAAAGGAAAAACACTAATGACTAATTTACTTTTGAAGTGGAGTGATATTTTATTTTTGGCTACACCTAGTGGTCACAATAATTGATTAAATTAAACTCATGACGCAGAAAGTTCAATTATGCGGACACATTTGTTAGTGGATACTTTCTGATACCTTTCTGCTTTGGATACTTTGTATGTGTAAGTATTATGCAACTATATATATATTTGATGCGTATTTATATTGACAAATGATGTGTTTTGGACTGCATTGTTGTTTAATTACGGACACTTATTACGTATGTCTAGCTTATGTGCTATTGTGTGCTTAGCTGCTGTGTAGCTGCTAGCTCCTAAACGCCTATAACTTACCATGTTTACCTTTAGTAAATGACTTCATTAAAATACAAGACCAACCCTGTGGGCTTGTTGGAGGACATTTAGATGTTAGTTGGCTGTCCAGCTTTGCACAAGTAAACACGCTGCCATTCTGCTTGTATCGGAGCTTATATTGGGGAATGTTAGATGCAAGCCAATATTATTTGATACTTGTTTTTGCTGATATTGGACCGATTTCCAATATCAACATCTAATTGGGACACCGCTAAAAAAACCCTAATAATATTACATAATATGCAGTTGTATTTAGTGTGGGTTCTTAGTAAGAACAGGGTTCTTAGTAAGAACCCACAGTGACGTGCAGTCATCATGGAAAGAAAAAAAAATGTAAAAATAAAAAATAAATAAAATTGTTATATGTATCCAGTGATTATACTATAAAGTTATTTTCCATTTAACTTCACCAGTTTTAGATTATTTTTATTCAAAATCGCTGAATTTTCACATTTTCCGTTCAAATACTGAGAAGAGACGGTGCGGTGAACAGCAGCCAGTTGAGGCACGTCACTCAGTGCCGCAACATGGATTGCGCAATGACTCGGCTAACTGCTGGCCTGCTGTGCAGTGAGACTGTATTGCTATATGAACTATATTATACATTTCCATAGTTTAGTTAGCTGAGGTATATAATGTACAGTGTATTTTGTCAACAACTGTATGTGTGTAAAGTATTTCTTGTGCTGAGCGATCATAAAACGGCTGCAAAAGACACACTGGCTGAGGCTCGCCTCCTGCACCCCCGCCGTAGAATTGTTATATCAACTAAAGCCCACACTTAAACTTTCCACGTGCAAGATTGAATCTATTTAAAAAAATTATTTCATAAGAAGCCAAAAAGTGCAAAAACAATAATGTTGGTGTTGGAGGAGTTGTGAATGACTGCAGGGACACAACATTATATACACCTGCAGACTGCAGGTGTATCTAATTCACAACTCCTCCAACACGAACATTATTGTTTAAGCACTTTTTGGCTTCTTATTAAATAACTTTTGTAACCTATTTTCATGGGCTTTCCTCTTTGTGATGTTAAGTTCCTGTTATACGCTGTTATACAGTACATGCCTTGAGCTCTTATTTTGAAGGCGCTAAGGGCGGAAGTAATGACACGGAGTGGAACGGAGGTTTTTGAAAGAAGGTAAATAAAGTGGTCCTCGTGTAAACTGGAGCCTCCGTGTTTGTTATTTTGTAGTTTCATACAGTATAGGCGACATTTAAAAACCCTCGGTTACACTTTTTTAAATAGATTCAATCTTGCATGTGGAAAGTTTAAGTGAGGGCTTTAGTTGTGGACTTCATTTATAAGTAAAGGTTAGACCATAATAACATTTATTAAATGTGCTTTTTTGTGTGCTACAGTTTGTATGTGTAAAGTTAAAGTTAAGTTAAAGTACCAATGATTGTCACACACACACACTAGGTGTAATAAAATGTGTCGTCTGCATTTGACCCATCCCCTTATTCACCCCCTGGGAGGTGAGGGGAGCAGTGGGCAGCAGCGGTGCCGCGCCCGGGAATCATTTTTGGTGATTTAACCCCCAATTCCAACCCTTGATGCTGAGTGCCAAGCAGGGAAGAATGCTGGTATGAGCTTTTAAACATAACCCGTTAACTGCTGCCAATCAAATGGTGAATAAGATACTCTTTAGGGTTCATATGTTTGTAAATCTGACTGTGATGAAGTCAGTGCCTCACCAGCCATCAACCTCACCGCACGTCACTGGTTCTTACTATACAACTAAATCCTAATCAATATAATTGCCAATGCATATTTAGATTCAGGTTTCAGATTCAGATTTATTATTATCATTCAAACATTTATATATATCTGATATGTACTGCAGAATACAATTACATTGCATTTTTCAAGCCATGATAAAATTAAATAGATGAAAAGACTATAAAGAAAATAAACCAGTTTTAAAATGTTGTTTAAAAGTTATTTAAAAAGCTGGGAATACTTTAAATAAAATAATGTAACAGTGACACAGTTGCACTCATATTATTGCACCTGTATTTTTCTAATTTTTAAAAACTATAGATTAGCCAAAAACATTTTAGAAATATTTCATAAAACAAACTTTAAAATTAAAAATGTTATTGTGACTGAAACTAATATGTTTTTAAAAAAAGATTCCAGCAAATTTGAACATTTGTTAATAAAAATAATAATTGTGTTTTAGAGTTAAATACATCATCTTGGTTGAAGAGCTTCATACACTGGTCTATTGACCATTACAGAAATGTTAGAAAATAGTAAATCTAATTTTAGCAATTAGCAATGCTGTTAATATAGGGGCAGCTGTGGCAAAAACTTACATTGAGTGGTAATGTTGTAATACATTTGTTAAAGAGGGCCTATGATGATTTTAATCTACATTTAACACACTTCCTTGTGGTCTATATAATATGTAATGGATATGCTTTGGTGAAAATCTTTCTCCAATGTCACATTAGAGAAAACCAGAATGCACTCTCTGCTCAATGAAAGATCGTTTGACAATGTACACTGTTAAATATATATATCTTAAGGACAAATATCACTGCAATTGAATTTATTTTCCCCCAGACGGGGTCGAAAATAAACTTCATAAACAATATAAAGATTCGCCGGTCACAACATTAGGTACACCTGCCCACTCTCTGATCAATACAAAACAGAATGAAAAAAGCCAACACCTAAAGTGGGTGATGTGTCTTGTCCAAGGCCACAACAGCAGTGATTAAGATGGTGAAAGATGGCTTCAGACCAGGTATTCACTACCATCTGAGCCACACCAACTGTTTATATGCAGATCATGGTATGCAGATAAAGCGTAGGTGGCAGTTTTTGGACGTTCTTTAAAGGGGCTTTATAGGTGCAGTAAATGAAGTCCAATTACCTGCATTTTTTGCCAAATGTTTTCACTACTTAGAATGCAGAGAAAAGAGAAGGACGTGTGTTCTTGTCTCACATAGGGACAGATTAGGGGAAAAATAAAAAACTGCAGTTTTCCTTATATTCCTTAAAATATCTGCTGTGAAAGAAATCAGTAAAACAATAAAAGTAGCCCCTGATAATGTACGTGTAACCCGCCACCTTCAGCCCCTGCTTCCATTCCGTCTAGGACTTTAACCTAGGTCCTCTTAGAAAGTGTTTGAAAGTGAGGTTCTTTAACACACACACTGGCACAGCTACACTGTGGCCCCTGTTACAAAATACCTTTATAGTAAAATAAATGACTGTTGGGATCATAGACATCTTATAAATAGACACAGCATTGGCTGCTGTGACGCGAGAAATTCGGCCGCCATCTTGAAGTGGTGATGAGGAGCCGGCGAGCAGCCTAAACTGACAGTTGACAGGTAGAAAACAAAGATGCCGGGCTGGTGTTCAGCGTTTTCCTGCTCAAATGAGCGGACTGTTGAAAATAGGAATCGGGGGATTACTTTTCACAAGTAAGATTTAACATTAACAATTGGTTGTATTTTGTGAAAAGAATATTACCACAGAGTTGAGAAGTATATATTCAATATATATATACATTATAAATATATTGTATATAGTTCTCTGCAAACCTATGGTGTCATCATGCCTTCAGTGTGCATATTGTATATAGTTCTCTGCAAACCTATGAAATGTTCTATTTTTTCTTCATTATTTTGTCAGAATACACCAGAATGCTTCATTTGTATGTGAAAATCACAAACAAATCTTCTGGGGGAGGATGACCCCCCTACAGGAGTTTGGTTTACAAACTTTCAGCCCCACCTAAAACAAAATTCACCAGCTGCCACTGATTATGATGCATTCTCATTTTAGGCAAAGTATAAGACAATACCTTCTTAACAGTATTATTGTAACCAGGAATATGTCTTCAAGTAACAATATTCAAATACTAACATTGTTGGGTAAGACAAAATTTGTTCTTATTCTGAATCCAGTGAAACAAATTGGTGGTTTTAGCTGATATAAAGACTTTCAGGTGTTTATATGTGTTTATGTTTAAGTATTTTATCCAAAGCGACATACGTAAAAAATACATATAAAACAATCACTGTAAACATTATCATTTAAGGGAGGAATGTAATACAAAATATCAATACAAAGTGTCAAAACAGAATAAACTCTGCTGCTGCAGCAACAGAGATACATTCTATAGGTCCCTAAGGTATGTGTATATCTAATGTATTCATACATTGTTTATGTAGGATATACGCATGTATATATAACCTAATCATATTGTTTCTTCAATTTAAAAATAGCTGACCGTTTTTGTCCCCCTTCTCTGGGATTATATTACCAGTTTTGATCTCGGACGTCTGGTCACTTACAGCATATAAGAATATTTTATTACTGTTAAGCAAATTATGAATAATAAAACACACCAAAACATGTGTCCTTCATCATAGCTACACGTATGACAAAAAAACACATGAAAATCAGTGGTATTCAGTGAGGTAAGATGAATTAAATGGCTGACAGTTCATTGCTCCTGCCAAATGAATTGCACTGAGTGGAGCGGATCACCACCCCAAGATGGCGGCCCCGCATCTCATCAGCGCCAATAGGCAGTAGCGCTCGATGCTGCGCACCCTTATAAGATGTCTATGGTTGGGATACTTACTACTTTCTGGTACGAGGTGATCAGTGTGCTGTTGGTATTTTCATTGTAGGTCGTGGCATAGAAGTTCTGAACGTCTTCAATTATCTGTAAGAGAGAATAAACATAAAGAAACGTATACTGTATCAGGATTACTGTACAGTGAATCCTCTTCACTTTTTCAACATTTTGTTACGTTACAGCCTTATTCCAAAATGAAATAAATTATATTTTGTTCTCAATATTCTACACGCAATACCCCATAATGACTATGTGAAAACTTTTTGTTTTTTAAATTTTGTAAATTTATTGATAATAGAAATAATAATGATAATAATAATTCAATAATATTTACATACGTATTCACAGCCCTTGCTCAATACTTTGTTGATGCACATTTGGCAGCAATTACAGTCGCAAGTCTTTTTGAATACGATCCCACAATCTTGGCACACCTATCTTTGAGCAGTGTCACCCATTCCTCTCAAGCTCCATCAGATTGGATGAGAAGTGTTGGTTTTCATCCAGGATGTCTCTGTACATTACTGCATTCATCTTAGTCTAGTCAGGGAGGTGACCAAGAACCCGATTGTCACTCTGTCAGAGCTACAGCATTCCTCTTTGGAGAGAGGAGAACCTTCCAGAAGGACAACCATCTCTGCAGCAAACCACCAATCAGGCCCGTATGGTAGAGTGTCCAGACAGAAGCCATCTCTTTGTAAAACGTTTGCCAAAATGCCCCTGAAAAACTCCCAGACCATGACAAATACAATATGGTCTTATGAGGCAAAGATTGAACTCTTCGGCGTGAATGCCAGGCATCATGTTTGGAGGAAACCAGGCATCGTTCATCACCAGGCAATACCATCCCTACAGTGAAGCATGGTAGTGGCAGCATCATGCTGTGGAGATGTTTTTCAGCGGCAGCATAGAGGGAAAGATAAATGCAGCAATGTGCAGAGACATCCTGAATGAAAACATAACACAATGTGGAAAACGTTAAGTGCTGTGACTACTTTCCAGATGCACTGTATTTCATTAAGCATCACACCCTACTGCAAAAATTCTAATATACCGTATTTTTCGGAGTATAAGTCGCACCGGAGTATAAGTTGCACCTGCCGAAAATACATAATAAAGAAGGAAAAAAACATATATGAATCGCACTGGAGCTCGGACAAACTATGGGAAAAACTGCGACTTATAGTCCGAAAAATACGGTTGTACGAGCCAGATTGAATATCTGAAATCAAGGTAAAAATTACTTGTTTTCAATTAAAAACAATTTTTTAAATCAGGCATTCATCTCACTTTTCCTATCTTTAATAGAGTGGAATAAAATCTGACATATGTATTACTAAAATGAACAAAATAAACTGCCAACAAATTATTTTTTGTAATATATTCTATATTTTAGAACACCTAAAATGACATAAGATGTGTTAGCCAATAATTTTATTTAGCTATATATTAATTATTATTACGCTCACATTTCAGTTTTTGCAGTGCAACGAGTCAGGCCATGAAGTCATTAATGTACCTTGTCCTTGTTTAGGAATCCAAACACGCCTGCTGCCACCTCAGCTCCAAAGATGATCAACAGACAGGCAAAGAACTGAAAGAGATCAATTGAGGATGATAGGCAATCACAATTTTAGTATTGATTGATTTAAGATCGGATGTTCTATTTGGACTCACTGAAGCCAGCAGGCACTGAGACTCTCGAACAGCTCCACAGCATCCGAAGAAACCAACCAACATCACCAGACTGCCTGCTCCAATCAGTATGTACACACCTGGAAAGACAGGAAAGTTTTAGTTAATTTAGTCATTTTAGAACAGAATGGCTAAGAAAGAAACACATGCTATCATTTTACAAACTTGGCAGTGTAAATCTCGCAGATGCAATTCATATATTTACCAGCAGAGAGCAGCATAAAATTCAAACTGCAAACTGAAACCATCCAACCTGCATTGTTCATAGGCTTTACCTTGAATGGAGGTAATGTCAGAGATCATGAAGACAAAACACAGGTGAGTTATTGTGACAAACATTTCGTCTACTCGTTTGTAACCATTGTCAATACTTTGTAAGAGTTTTAGGAACCTTCAAGAAGAACGATTCACATCACTACAAACACCTGTTATCTTATTCAGCATGAATCACCATTTTCGACCATTGTTATGCCGATTAAGTGATATTTTTGTGTGTCCTATCTGTACTTTTAAACGACTTTTGGCAACATGTACTTGCCAGTGGTGGTGTTCTTATAATTTTTGTAATGTTGAACCATTGGGATACTGCACAGCAGCTTTAAGCCTCTCATTAGGAATATTGTTGGTGTGTTGCTAGGAGACGTTCCTGCAGCCCCCAAATGACGGAGACTCCGGTGGGAACAACAGAGGACTACAGTTGGATGTGTTGTTGTTGTTCTTGAGAGTTAAGCTTGAAAGATTGCATACTTTGAGTAACTGTAAGCATAGAAAGAAACTGCATTGGTTTGACTTTGAAGCTGTATATGCAACTCAGTTAAGCATATATTTAAAAAGTAAATTAATTTCTATAGCTCAATTCAAAAGGTGAAAGTTGTATGATTCACTACACCCATCCATTCATCCTTTTTCTACTGTTTGTCCCTCTCGGGGCCGCGGGGGTGCTGGAGCCTATACCAGTGGCACTTGGGCGGAAGTCCCCATCTCATCACAGGATGCACTACACACAGGGAAACATTACAAGAATGTGTTTCTTAAAAATCTTCATGATTGTAATTGATTTAGATGCCCCTGAATGTTTACATTAGTCTGAAAAGAGAAGGTTTGTGTGGACAAGAAACTATGGGAACGCACACAACAAGTCTCAGCTGTGTTTGTGACAACAGCACACTCAGTGTCAAAGCCACGTGTAGCACTAAACCTGCCGTGAGGACCTGACCATCTCCTGGTAGCAACATGGAGAACTCACAAATTAACATATGGAGGAACGTGATAAAATGCCTTTACAATATCACAGTTTTGTAAGACCAAGCCTCTATTTTGCGGCAACCAGCCATATTGTAATCACATTTGCAGAGGCAAGTGATGAGGACTGGTCGCCATGGTAACTATTAACTATTAGCAGAATATAGCCATGTTCACAGAAAACATTATCTCTGTAGTGTATATATATATATATATATATATATATATATATATATACATAAGAACTAAAAATATATATACCCCCCCACCCAAGACATCAGTGACGTGCGGTGAGGTTCATGGCTGGTGAGGCACTGACTTAATCACAGTCAGATTTACAAACATATGAACCCTAAAGAGTATCTTATTCACCATTTGATTGGCAGCAGTTAACGGGTTATGTTTAAAAGCTCATACCAGCATTCTTCCCTGCTTGGCACTCAGCATCAAGGGTTGGAATTGGGGGTTAAATCACCAAAAATGATTCCCGGGCGCGGCGCCGCTGCTGCCCACTGCTCCCCTCACCTCCCAGGGGTGATCAAGGGGATGGGTCAAATGCAGAGGACACATTTCACCACACCTAGTGTGTGTGTGACAATCATTGGTACTTTAACTTAACTTTAGCTTTACACATAAAAACTGTAGCACACAAAAAAGCACATTTAATAAAAAAAAACGTTATTATGGTCTTACCTTTACTTATAAATGAAGTCCATGCGCTGCTCCTTTTGAACAAAAGCATCGATAACTTGTTTATAGAAGTCTTCCTTATCTTTCTTCAGTTTTAAAAGTCTCTCTGTCTCGATGGAGATCTTCCTTTAAGTATTACCTCCTGCTTCGATTAAAAGTCCAGTTTAGAAAACTGTTTTATTTTAGATATGTAATGCTCCATGTTAATAGTCCAGGCAAGAGGAAAAAATAAACAATCGCTGCTAACTGTTGCTGCTTGTTGTCATTTCTTCTGCAGCCGAGTAGTCGCAAGAATGATCTTTGGGATCACTACCGCCCTCTACCACCAGGAGGCGGGATTACTGCGAGCCTCACACAGTGCGTCTTCGCAGCCGTTTTATGATTGCTCAGCACAAGATATATGTTACACACATACAGTTGTTGACAAAATACACTGTACATTATATACCTCAGCTAACTAAACTATGGAAATGTATAATATAATTCATATAACAATACGGTCTCACTGCACAGCAGGCCAGCAGTTAGCCGAGTCATTGCGCAATCCATGATGAGGCTCAACTCAGTGACGTGCCTCAACTGGCTGCTGACTCACCGCAAGTCTCTTCTCAGTATTTGAACGGCAAGTGTGAAAATTCAGCGATTTTGAATAAAAATAATCTAAAACTGGTGAAGTTAAATGGAAAATAACTTTATAGTATAATCACTAGATACATATAACAATTTTTTATTTTTTTTTATTTTTAAATTTTTTTTCTTTCCATGATGATATATCCACTGTATATATATATATATATATATATATATATATATATATATATATATATATATATATATATATATATATATATATATATACAAACCCTGTTTCCATATATATATATATGGAAACAGGGTTTGTGTATATATATATATATATATATATATATATATATATATATATATATATATATATATATATATATATATATATATACACATATATATATATATATATGGAAACAGGGTTTGTGTATATATATATATATATATATATATATATATATATGTATGTGTGGGAAAAAAATCACAAGACTTTCATCTCTACAGGCCTGTTTCATGAGGGGGGTACCCTCAATCATCAGGAGATTTTAATGGGAGCATTCACATACCATGGTTTATATAGGGCACAGAGTGGGTGGGTACAGGCGTAGGGGCGTGGTGATTGGCTCATGTGTTACCTAGGAGGTGTTTCCGTCTGTGGCGGCATGCTGTTACAATTTCGCTGCGCTTGTTGAGGGATGACAGGTCTGAACGGTAAATAATAAACAGTTTCTCTTTCAAGCATAGGTTGCATCTTTTATTACCACTATTGTAAGGTGTGCTGGATGCAAGAATTTGCCATGTTATTGAATATTCAACATTATTGTCTTTGAGGTCCCAAATGTGTTTGCTGAGTTCTGTGGTATTCCGCAAGTTTTGGTTCCTGAAAGAAGCCTTGTGATTGTTCCATCTGGTTTTGAATTCTCCCTCGGTTAATCCTACATATGTGTCGGATGTGTTAATGTCCTTGCATATTACCTTAGATTGGTAGACAACTGATGTTTGTAAGCACCCCCCGTTGAGAGGGCAATCAGGTTTCTTTCGACAGTTACAGCCTTTGTTGGTTTTGGAGTCGCTCGGTCCGGGGGCCGACGGCTCATTTGCAATTGTTTTGTTGTGGTTTGAGATGATTTGTCGTATATTGTTCATACAGCTGTAGCTCAATTTAATGTTGTTCTTGTTGAATACTTTTCTTAGGGTGTTGTCTTTGGGAAAGTGTTTGTCAATCAGATTGAGGAATTTGTGTCCAATGTTAGTTGAGACGTTTTTGCTGTATGGGGGGTTGTACCAGATGATGTCGTTTCGTTTTCTGTTCTTTTTTGGCTGGTTTCCTGGCGTGGGTTCATAGGTGAGGGTGAAATTGTATCCGCTTTCATCAAGGGCTTTTTGGTACGGAGGGGTTGCTTGGTCAAATTCAGCTTTGCTAGATGACAGCATCGATAGCCTTTTATTAATTCCGGTAGGTATTCTTTTCGTGGTGGTGGGTGGGTGGTTGCTGTCATGGTGCACGTATTGGAGTGTTGTGTTGGGTTTCGTGAATGGTTGGTAGCTGTTATTTCTCAGGTTGAAAGTGACGTCAAGGAAGTTGACGGTTTGCTTGTTGGCTTCAATCGTGATCCGTAGGCCGTTCTCTTTGAAAATTTGGCATATGCGCTTCTTGGTATTCTCGCTGCTCCTTGGCGAGGCGCGACACACTGCCAGTCCGTCATCACGGTAAATACCAAGGTTCAGGTTGAGGCTAGCGAGCTGGGAGAGGAGGAAACTCCCAACGAGTACACACGTTTCTGCTCCGTCAAAACTTCCCATAGTGACGTCAAATGTTGCATTGTTCTTTTTTTGCCATGGTGTACTGTTGTGGATGAGAATGGAGTTTTTTGCGTGGATGATGTTTCTTTCGTTGCCTGTGATTGAGTCGTAGTCTGAGGCGAAGTCTAGTGCTTGAGTCAGTAGGTCTTGCGTGATGGAAGGGTAAAATTCTTCGATAAAGTTAAAGTTAAAGTTAAAGTACCAATGATTGTCACACACACACTAGGTGTGGCGAAATTATTCTCTGCATTTGACCCATCACCCTTGATCACCCCCTGGGAGGTGAGGGGAGCAGTGGGCAGCAGCGGTGGCTGCGCCCGGGAATCATTTTGGTGATTTAACCCCCAATTCCAACCCTTGATGCTGAGTGCCAAGCAGGGAGGTAATGGGTCCCATTTTTATAGTCTTTGGTATGACTCGGCCGGGATTTGAACTCCCAACCTACCGATCTCAGGACGGACACTCTAACCACTAGGCCACTGAGTAGGTTAACCACTAGGCCACTGAGTAGATATCAAAGGAGATAGGTTGTGCTGTTGTTTGTCTTGGATGTTGTTGAACCATTTGATTACTGCTGCTGTATTTCTCCATTGGTTGAGTGGTGTTTTGTCCTTGATTTTTGTGTTGACTCTGTCCAGGATTATTTTGCTGATTTTTCCTATTTCAGATTTAGTTGGGTTTATTAGTCGGCATGTTGGGTTATTTGCGAAGTTGGGTTTGTGGTCCTTCAATGTGATGAAGGCTTCCTTGTTGGCTGTGGCGTCCACCCTGTCCTCAATGTCCAGTTCAGCCGCGATCCTTTTATTTTCCAGGTGGATGTTCTGTAAGGTGTTGGGTTGCGCTTTTTTGTATGATTTGGTGATGCTTCTGTCCAGTAAGGTGTGATGTTCTGGTATGTCCATTCTGTAGAAGTTTGTGGTTTTATCGGCAGCTATGATGAGGTTGTTTACTTTCTTGATGCGCTCCTTGTCATTTTTCAGTTTGGTGAGGCGTGGGTTGCGGATTGGCTTGAATTTGACTGATTGTATCATTTTGAGCATGTCGTTCTCAAAATCCTTTAGTTCCTCAACTGTGGGTGGGTTCTTGGTAGATTTGAATCCGTAAGTTTTCTTTTGCGTTCCTTTTGTTTCAGGGTGGAGGAAAAAATGTGCTTTCCACCGCATCCTTCTTATATATATATATATATATATATATATATATATATATACATATATATATATATATATATACATATATATCCTTATATATATATATATATACATATATATATATATATATATATATATATATATATATATATATATATATATATATATATACACAAACCCTGTTTCCATATATATATATATATATATATATATATATATATATATATATATATATGGAAACAGGGTTTGTGTATATATATATATATATATATATATATATATATATGGAAGCAGGCTTTGTGTGTATATATATATATATATATATATATATATATATATATATATATATATACTGTATATATATATATGGAAACAGGGTTTGTATATATATATATATATATATATATATATATATATATATTAAATTATATCATCAAATTACAACTCAAGAGGTGAGTTGTATGATTGTGAGGGTTTTCTATGATCCTCTTCAATAAAACATAATTTTGGGGTCCACCTGGTTTATAATACAAACCCCGTTTCCATATGAGTTGGGAAATTGTGTTGGATGTAAATATAAACGGAATACAATGATTTGCAAAATCCTTTTCAACCCATATTCAATTGAATGCACTACAAAGACAACATATTGGATGGTCAAACTCATAAACTTTTTTTTTTTTTTTGCAAATAATAATTAACTTAGAATTTCATGGCTGCAACACGTGCCAAAGTAGTTGGGAAAGGACATGTTCACCACTGTGTTACATGGCCTTTCCTTTTAACAATACTCAGTAAACGTTTGGGAACTGAGGAGAAACATTTTTTAAGCTTTTCAGGTGGAATTCTTTCCCATTCTTGCTTGATGTACAGCTTAAGTTGTTCAACAGTCCGGGGGTCTCCGTTGTGGTATTTTAGGCTTCATAATGCGCCACACATTTTCAATGGGAGACAGGTCTGGACTACAGGCAGGCCAATCTAGTACCCGCACTCTTTTACTATGAAGCCACATTGATGTAACATGTGGCTTGGCATTGTCTTGCTGAAATAAGCAGGGGCGTCCATGGTAACGTTGCTTGGATGGCAACATATGTTGCTCCAAAACCTGTATGTACCTTTCAGCATTAATGGCGCCTTCACAGATATGTAAGTTACCCATGTCTTGGGCACTAATACACCCCCATACCATCACAGATGCTGGCTTTTCAACTTTGCGCCTATAACAATCCGGATGGTTCTTTTCCTCTTTGGGCCGGAGGACACGATGTCCATAGTTTTCAAAAACAATTTGAAATGTGGACTCGTCAGACCACAGAACACTTTTCCACTTTGTATCAGTCCATCTTAGATGAGCTCAGGCCCAGCGAAGCCGACGGCGTTTCTGGGTGTTGTTGATAAACGGTTTTTGCCTTGCATAGGAGAGTTTCAACTTGCACTTACAGATGTAGCGACCAACTGTAGTTACTGACAGTGGGTTTCTGAAGTGTTCCTGAGCCCATGTGGTGATATCCTTTACACACTGATGTCGCTTGTTGATGCAGTACAGCCTGAGGGATCGAAGGTCATGGGCTTAGCTGCTTATGTGCAGTGATTTCTCCAGATTCTCTAAACCCTTTGATGATATTACGGACCGTAGATGGTGAAACCCCTAAATTCCTTGCAATAGCTGGTTGAGAAAAGTTTTTCTTAAACTGTTCAACAATTTGCTCACACTTTTGTTGACAAAGTGGTGACCCTCGCCCCATCCTTGTTTGTGAATGACTGAGCATTTCATGGAATCTACTTTTATACCCAATCATGGCACCCACCTGTTCCCAATTTGCCTGTTCACCTGTGGGATGTTCCAAATAAGTGTTTGATGATTATTCCTTAACTTTATCAGTATTTATTGCCACCTTTCTCAACTTCTTTGTCACGTGGTATCAAATTCTAAAGTTAATGATTATTTGCAAAAAAAAAAAAAAAAAGTTTATCAGTTTGAACATCAAATATGAATATTCAACTGAATATGGGTTGAAAATGATTTGCAAATCATTGTATTCCGTTTATATTTACATCTAACACAATTTCCCAACTCATATGGAAACGGGGTTTGTATATATATATATATATATATATATATATATATATATATATATATATATATATATATATATATATATATATATATACAGGTAAAAGCCAGTAAATTAGAATATTTTGAAAAACTTGATTTATTTCAGTAATTGCATTCAAAAGGTGTAACTTGTACATTATATTTATTCATTGCACACAGACTGATGCATTCATATGTTTATTTCATTTAATTTTGATGATTTGAAGTGGCAACAAATGAAAATCCAAAATTCCGTGTGTCACAAAATTAGAATATTACTTAAGGCTAATACAAAAAAGGGATTTTTAGAAATGTTGGCCAACTGAAAAGTATGAAAATGAAAAATATGAGCATGTACAATACTCAATACTTGGTTGGAGCTCCTTTTGCCTCAATTACTGCGTTAATGCGGCGTGGCATGGAGTCGATGAGTTTCTGGCACTGCTCAGGTGTTATGAGAGCCCAGGTTGCTCTGATAGTGGCCTTCAACTCTTCTGCGTTTTTGGGTCTGGCATTCTGCATCTTCCTTTTCACAATACCCCACAGATTTTCTATGGGGCTAAGGTCAGGGGAGTTGGCGGTGGAAACTTTACACTAGACTTCAGGCAACGTGGATCCTGTGCCTCTCCTGTCTTCCTCCAGACTCTGGGACCTCGATTTCCAAAGGAAATGCAAAATTTGCATGGTTGGGTGATGGTTTGGAGTGCCATGTCATCTGCTGGTGTCGGTCCACTCTGTTTCCTGAGATCCAGGGTCAACGCAGCCGTCTACCAGCAAGTTTTAGAGCACTTCATGCTTCCTGCTGCTGACCTGCTCTATGGAGATGGAGATTTCAAATTCCAACAGGACTTGGCGCCTGCACACAGCGCAAAATCTACCCGTGCCTGATTTACGGACCATGGTATTTCTGTTCTAAATTGGCCCGCCAACTCCCCTGACCTTAGCCCCATAGAAAATCTGTGGGGTATTGTGAAAAGGAAGATGCAGAATGCCAGACCCAAAAACGCAGAAGAGTTGAAGGCCACTATCAGAGCAACCTGGGCTCTCATAACACCTGAGCAGTGCCAGAAACTCATCGACTCCATGCCACGCCGCATTAACGCAGTAATTGAGGCAAAAGGAGCTCCAACCAAGTATTGAGTATTGTACATGCTCATATTTTTCATTTTCATACTTTTCAGTTGGCCAACATTTCTAAAAATCCCTTTTTTGTATTAGCCTTAAGTAATATTCTAATTTTGTGACACACGGAATTTTGGATTTTCATTTGTTGCCACTTCAAATCATCAAAATTAAATGAAATAAACATTTGAATGCATCAGTCTGTGTGCAATGAATAAATATAATGAACAAGTTACACCTTTTGAATGCAATTACTGAAATAAATCAAGTTTTTCAAAATATTCTAATTTACTGGCTTTTACCTGTATATATATATATATATATATATGTATATATATATATATATATATATATATATATATATATATATATATATATATATATATATATATATATATATATGTCGATAATGCGAGCACACCTTGAGTAAAAGGTAAAGGCACGCAAGTTCTTGTGTTACAAGAGGATTGTCGATGATGGGCAAAATTATTTTAAATTTTACAAATGATTCATGTTACTGGGCTATAAGGAATTCCTCTTGAAGCCAATTCAATTCAAATAAATTATTTTCAAAGGAATTGAATTGAAATCCCAAATTCTAAATTTTGCACATGACGGCTACCTAAGTTTTACTGTGTTAATGTTGGGTATGTTCACAAATGCTCCATTTCTCGGCATGTCAAGTCATATGCCATATTCTTTTGACCTGATGCTACCAGTTACTACGACTATCCGCTGACCCCAGTTAGGCCTATATGTGCCCTGCGCTCATTTCTTGTTTTTCATCTCCACCTGTGGGATGAAATAAAAACAACACAAGCAGTCTCAGAGTGTATGTACAGTAATTGTCTATAATAACAAGCATTCAACTCTATGAAATATTATAGGAATGCTTTTCTGTTGCGTCCAAGATTTGAGTGGCTTTTATGTGTGGTCATGGAGTGTTTTTATGTGGCACCACGCCTTGCGGTAGGAATGTCTCTCGTGAAGAAGGGCAGAGGGGAGCAGCATAGAGGCGTGTGTCCAATTTACAAGCCCCTTTCTTGAGGCAGAATAAGATGGAAGCAGTGTGGCTCGGTTCGGTAAAACATGACAACAAAGCAGTGGCGTTTACTCCACTTTCAGAATAAACCTATGGAATGAAAAGGTTTCAAGAAATACAGAATGTTTTAGTTTGAAGTGGTACTTTTAACAAAATCGACAGTCATTTATCTGTTTCAGTTGGAAATCACGGAGAGTTTGTGACCTATAGAGACAATAATGCAACATATAAGGAGTGGTAGTACCTACCAATGAAGTATGTGTCCGGAGCCTTATCACCGTTGAGCAAGGACACAGTTTCGGGGTCAAAACGAAGCCACAGTCCCACTGCCATAACAAAGGATCCCATCAGCTGTGGAGAGATTAAGTACAAAGATTGTGATCACAGAAATAAAGAATAACAAGGCACTCAGTCCAGAACAGACCTCAGCAAGGCCAGACAATCCTAATTTGGATCAGCACAAAAATGAACACTTATGTAAATACGCACCTCCTGCATATGTCTGAATTATGTTGTGATTGACGGGGTCGATTTTTAATTAAGCTCGTTGTAAGTGATGCACTTTTAAAGTAACTCTGTTAAGCACTTTTGAAATACACCTAACTGTTACCATTATGGGTTATGGGTTAAGAAGCAAAAGATTCATTGAAAAAATGGGTGGCATAATTTCTAATTTTTGAGAATTCCTGCCGACAATGCCCAAAAAGTGCTGAAAAAAATACAACGTTTTGAAGGTTTACTGCTTTGGTGGAGGTGGTAATAATACTTAAATAATCACACGTAATTAATCATTACATTCTGATTCACATGAACAATGACATGATTACATTTGAACGTTTGAGAACAGCGTTGACAACTTGGCCACTTACAGGCAGTTTTTCCATGTTTTTTCCCCTCAAAAACGACAAGCGGCGCATGTTTTGACGTTTTGGGATGTTTTGAGGACATTTAAGCACGCATCACTTTGCAGTGAATGTCCTCAATGAGCAGCGGGTGCTGCCATGAACCCCTCCTCACAGGTGGTCAAGTTGACAGGAGCCTCACGCAGCAGTCCCAGCTGCAGTCAGAGCAGAAAAGGAGACCTACATTTCTTTGCGTCCTGACTGCAAATGAAAAGGACATGTGCAAAGTCGCCGCTGTTTCCGCCTTGACTTACAGAGCACAATGTACATGTAAATGTTTCTTTACTGTCATGTCATGCTAAGAAACATCACTGCAACGTCCTTATTCAATCGTTCATGTTCACAAGCCAATCATTACATTTGTTTCATGGGTCATCCAGTCTTTGATCAAATGTGATACTATAACATTTAACTATGCAGAACAAAATGTATTTAAATTTAAAAAAAAATAAAAAATCAAATCAAATCATGATTACCATTTGTTTGAACTCATGTTTTATCTTTTCCACGACACTATTATTCTCTCTTACAGCCATATAAACACATAAACACAGTTTTGTGGTAGCAGGGGGTTCTATATTGTAGCGTCCCGGAAGAGTTAGTGCTGCAAGGGGTTCTGGGTATTTGTTCTGTTGTGTTTATGTTGTGTTACGGTGCGGATGTTCTCCCGAAATGTGTTTGTCATTCTTGTTTGGTGTGGGTTCACAGTGTGGCGCATATTTGTAACTGTGTTAAAGTTGTTTATATGGCCACCCTCAGTGGGACCTGTATGGCTGTTGATCAAGTATGCCTTGCATTCACTTATGTGTGTGTAATAGCTGCATATATTATGTGACTGGGCCGGCACGCTGTTTGGATGGAGGAAAAGCGGACGTGATGACAGGTTGTAGAGGACGCTAAAGGCAGTGCCTTTAGGGCACACCCCCAATATTGTTGTCTGGGTGGAAATCGGGAGAATGGTTGCCCCGGGAGATTTTTGGGAGGGGCACTGAAGTATGCCTACAGGGTCCATTGCAATCAATTATGCAAATGAGGCGGTGATGTCATCCGGTAGTTTATAGCGACTTATAGGAAAGTCAATAGCCACTTTTCCTTCTAAGGATTTGGCAAGACTGTTTGAGAAGCAGTGGTCAAGCATATCGTTAACCTACTAGGTTTCTCTCCTAGTAAGCTTTTCAGGGTGTTGGTTTTGACATTGTTGTTGATTTATTTCAGCACAGATTGTGAAAGCAACAACTTTATAATGAAAATAAATAGTGAACGGGGATGTTTTTCTGGCTTATGCATGGCTCGTTCATTTTCCTGGCCTAATTGTGGTTTGTCCAACAAAATGTAGCAGATGTGACCAAATGTTTCCACAAGTGACCTCCACCCTTTGCCACTGAGCAGATGTATTTAGCAACATAAAGGTTTACTTTTAGTTAAGGCAAAATTAAATGGTGACTAAATGGAAAGTCACAACTTTTAAATGAGCTGGTTAGATCTTTGTTTCCCCACCCCCCATAAAAAAACAAGGGTTCAAACCGTCTTTGGTTTTGGCTGTGTGCAGCAGTGTGGCACCTTGATCCTAAACAGGCCCTCCTGTTTGTTTGGAAATGCGGTTTCATGCTGCTCATACTTTCCCTCATTCGGTTTACTGTATATGTTGGATAAAAGTGTTCTCAGCACAGTTCACAAGAAAACCATGACTACAGCAAAATGTTATTTTAAGTGGTCGGAGGAGTCTGATGTTGAATCTTCCTGTGAGATCGGAGGTGATGTGGAGGACAAAAACTGCAGCGGGTGCTCCCTTGACACCTCAATTAAAAAAGCTTTCACTAGAGGATGTCCTATGAGGATAATCAAGTCAGTGCAGGGACTCAAAACAACAATTCTGTAAGCTGAATGTCTTTGTTGTTGCACATGGGTTACAAACTTTATAATTATTGGGTTAAGGCAGTGATGTGCAGTGAGGTTCAAAGCATGTGAGGCCCTTTTTTTGTTTTATTTAATTAATTTTATATGTATAGAACAAGAAAAAGAGAATAATTCAATTCACTTTCATAAAATGTTATCAAATACTTATTAGTCACATTTACCATATTTACTTTTATGAAATACAAATAAAATGTTGTCTAATCTTTTATTTGTATGTGACGTACATGCACCTATGCGCTTCCAGAAAAAGTGTAATGTCGGGGTCACATTTTACTGCGTGGGGTCGTTTTCCCAAGATGCAGACGGAAACTCCGGAGGCAAGGTGCAGGTGAGACAATGATTTATTCTCGTTAACCATACAGGATACAAAGCAAACAAAACAAGTGTGCCGATAGCACGGGAAGCAAAGCTAAGAGCTAGCGCGAAAGCTTAGCATTGAAACAGGCAAACCAAATGGCAAAGCTTAGCTCAGGAATCAAATAAGGTCAACAACGTAACTGTTGCAGGAAGCAAATAAGACAGCCAGACTGAGTGTGGCGAAACAGGAATAAGTAGTTCTCTGATTAGTGCCCGGAAGCAGGTTGAGCGTCCCGAATCGGAGGCAGGTGAAACTAATCAGCACCCATGGCAACATAAAACACACAAACCCAAGGGTGCTGAAAACAGAACTGAGGGAGTCAAACTAACAGAACAAAACATGATCCAGGCAACGGATCATGACAAAAAGCCTTTATTCATGTTAAGTACTTTGATCATAAACATCTGATCACCTTCTGTTTGGTCTAACAAGTCATTTTGGAGACGTTCTGTGCTTTTCTTCTCCATTTTGGTAGTTCCATACATTCATTCAGCAGAGCATCAAAATAGCTTTTTTGTATTTTCTTTGTGTAAATAATGATTTTTTTTAAAAACTCAACCCGCTTTCTTCTTCTGTGGAAAAGGATGGTAGCAACAAGCGCCAGCACGCTCACATATGCCACCCCAATTCATACTGACTTAGAGAGTGTGGCGATTAAGAGTACTACAGCAACTAGTATTTAGAGTTTGTTTATGTGTATACAGTCATGGTGTAAAATTAGCAGAACAGAAATAGCCACACCCTCAGCTATTGGCGCTGAGTGCTGACTACTTGTGCATTAGAACAGACAGGAAATTCTCGCTTACACAATGAATGAGAAAAATATACTCTACATTGTATTGTCTTTTTTTTAGTGATGTACGGTATTCAATTAGTGTACTAAACACAAAATCTGGTAATTCGCCTACACTTTAAGCTATACTTGCCAACCTTGAGACCTCCGATTTCGGGAGGGGGGGCGGGGGGCGGGGGGGGGGGGGGGGGGGGGCGTGGTTCGGGGCGTGGTTAAGAGGGGAGGAGTATATTTACAGCTAGAATTCACCAAGTCAAGTATTTCATATATATATATATATATATATATATATATATATATATATATATATAAAGTCAAGTATTTCTTATATATATACATGTATATATATATATATATATATATATATATATATACATGTATATATATAAGAAATACTTGACTTTCAGTGAATTCTAGCTATATATATATATATATATATATATATATATATATATATATATACATATATATATATATATATATATATATATATATATATATATATATATATATATATATATATATATATATATATATATATATAAGAGAAATACTTGAATTTCAGTGTTCATTTATTTACACATATACACACACATAACACTCATCTACTCATTGTTGAGTTAAGGGTTGAATTGTCCATCCTTGTTCTATTCTCTGTCACTATTTTTCTAACCATGCTGAACACCCTCTCTGATGATGCATTCTGCTTCGTCTCCTTGTTGTGTGCGCAGTTGTGCACTGCACTCTCTAAAAGCCACAGATGTTATTGTCACATATGCATGTACAGTAGATGGCATTATTGTCCTGTTTAAGAGTGTCACAACATTGCTGTTTACAGCAGACGAACTGCTCTATGGTAGACGAAAACGTGACTGCTGTTGTGTGTTGTTGCCGCGCTGGCAGGACGTTAATGAAACTGCCTAACAATAAACCCACATAAGAAACCAAGAACTTGCCCTCGATCATTCTACAGTTATAACGTGATTGGGCAGGCACGCTGTTTATATTGTGGGAAAGCGGACGTGAAAACAGGCTGTCGACACGTCACTCAGGTCCGCCTGAATTTCGGGAGATTTTCGGGAGAAAATTTGACGCGGGAGGTTTTCGAGAGAGATGCTGAATTTCGGGAGTCTCCCGGAAAATCCGGGAGGGTTGACAAGTATGCTTTAAGCAGACAAGAAGGAATTTTCTACATTGTATATAATCAGAAAACTTGCAAATTTAATTAAGTTTTAATGTTGAAAAAAACAGATTGTACTATACAGAAAATAATATTTTTAACACAGTTTAATGAACAAATATTAATACTTATTGTATCAATTATTATTCATCCATTTTCTACCGCTTATCCCTATCGGGATCGTAGGAAGGCGGGGTACACCGTGGACAAGTTGCTGCCTCATCACAGGGTCAACACAGATAAACAGACAACATTCACACTACCATTCACACACTAGGGCCAATTTAGTGTTGCCAATCAACCTATCCCCAGGTGCATGTCTTTGGAGGCGGGAGGAAGCCGGAGTACCCGGTAAGAACCTACACAGGGAGAACATGCAAACTCCACACAGAACATTTTTCATCAAAACAATGAGGCTCTGTTTCACCTGTCTACCCTGACAGCACGTCCGTGGGTTCAGGCATAACAAGACTTCCCACATGTGTATTCTTGAGGCCATTTCCTCCTTTCTACGAATCCTTTGTTTCATTATCTTCATATCAATTTCCTACCCCCACCACAACTGTAGGTCTACAGTTTGTGTAAAACAATGACAGTCTGAAGTAAAAAACAGCCACTTCGTCAGGACATGTTGAGAAGCATGTTTAGAAGGTTGGGCTTATTTAGATGGATATTGTGTGTCCTGCATAGGCATGGGCTTGTTTTGATTGCTATACATCAGCGTTTGTTTCACCTTTATGATTATAGTCCCAGTGAGCCAACATGAATAATTTGAGGACAGGTTTTATGTTAAACTCCAAACAGATTCTCATCCAATAGGAGTTAATTTAGCTCTTTAATATTCTAGTTGTATATTTGGATTGAGAATTTGACATGTGTGAGTAATCCACTGGTCACGTTAAATGTACACCTGTGTTAGAGAAGTATTATTGATCACTACTGAGAAGTGTCGCAAAAAAGTACTTAGTTACAGTTACAACTTACTTCTTCTAAAAAGTAATTGAGTTAGTAACTCAGTTACCCCCTTGTAAGGGTAATTAGTTACTCAGCAAAATAATTGTGATGTTATTTTTCATACCCTATTCTGTTCAATAACATCTTTAACATCAAATATGTTTATATTAACTAAATGAAGAATAACAACACTATATACAGTATTTTAGAGCATTTGGCATGTATCTTAACGCAATAAATTGCAGTGTGCCTTATGATATGCAAATAAATAAAAATGTATAAGAAATATTCAGTAAAGTAACAACATTAAAAATGGAAAGTACAAAACCCAATATGGTACCAATAATGTCATCTTAAGTAAAAAGACACAAAGGAACATTTGGCTTTTTAGTAGTGCAATAAAACTGTTACTGAGTTTTGGGCAAACAAATGACAGGCATTCAAGTAAAACTTTTAAAACCGTTCATGAAATACATTCTGACAATAAAATTCCATTTGTGTACAAATAGTGGAGTCTTTTCTTAAGCTAATTTTAATAATGCAATCGGGTGTTCACCTGTGGGATGAATTTGATTTAAAAAAATGGTTGCATTTGAGCTTGGGGTTTGGTTAGCAGCATGCAACAAGTGTCATGTCGGCATGTGTTGATGTGAGGTGCGATTCAAGTTGCTGGAGGCAGATGTGGATAAACGTTTTTTTCCTGGTCATAGCGTGCATGTTACACAAACATTCTTGCCTTTAATTTCAATGAGAGAAAAGTAGTGCCGGTACTTGCAGTTTGAGAACTCTACCTTATACTTTCCCTGGCTGCTACTTGTCGCAATTATCGCAGGTCTTGTCGTGTGTCAGTGAGACAGCGTGAGCCCACCCAGCCAATCATCTTCATCACATTTACAACTGTGTCATCATCCCCACCCTTTCTCTCTCTATCCAAGCAGCTGATGTGTGGCCGAAACCTGACACCTTGTGCTTCTTTCAACCAAACCGTAGAAACCAGCTACTTCGCATTCTCAGTAATGGCAACGGCGTTGCAACGATGGAAACAGTAATTAATTAAAATACTCGTTAGTGGAAAAAAACAAAACGCTGTTACTCTAACAGCGTTATTATTACCAACATTGTGGCACACAACAAAATATAACTTACAAACCCCGTTTCCATATGAGTTGGGACATTCTGTTAGATGTAAATATAAACGGAATACAATGATTTGCAAATCCTTTTCAACCCATATTCAATTGAATGCACTACAAAGACAAGATATTTGATGTTCAAACTCATAAACTTTATTTTGTTTTTGCAAATAATAATTAACTTAGAATTTCATGGCTGCAACACGTGCCAAAGTAGTTGGGAAAGGGCATGTTCACCACTGTGTTACATGGCCTTTCCTTTTAACAACACTCAGTAAACGTTTGGGAACTGAGGAGACACATTTTTTAAGCTTCTCAGGTGGAATTCTTTCCCATTCTTGCTTGATGTACAGCTTTAGTTGTTCAACAGTCCGGGGGTCTTTGTTGTGGTATTTTAGGCTTCATAATGCGCCACACATTTTCAATGGGAGACAGGTCTGGACTACAGGCAGGCCAGTCTAGTACCCGCACTCTTTAACTATGAAGCCACGTTGATGTAACACGTGGCTTGGCATTGTCTTGCTGAAATAAGCAGGGGTGTCCATAGTAACGTTGCTTGGATGGCAACATATGTTGCTCCAAAACCTGTATGTACCTTTCAGCATTAATGGCGTCTTCACAGATGTGTAAGTTACCCATTTCTTGGGCACTAATACACCCCCATACCATCACACATGCTGGCTTTTACACTTTGCGCCTATAACAATCCGGATGGTTCTTTTCCTCTTTGGTCCGGAGGACACGACATCCACAGTTTCCAAAAACAATTGGAAATGTGGACTCGTCAGACCACAGAACACTTTTCCACTTTGTATCAGTCCATCTTAGATGAGCTCAGGCCCAGCGAAGCCGACGGCGTTTCTGGGTGTTGTTGATAAACGGTTTTCGCCTTGCATAGGAGAGTTTTAACTTGCACACACAGATGTAGCGACCAACTGTAGTTACTGACAGTGGGTTTCTGAAATGTTCCTGAGCCCATGTGGTGATATCCTTTACACACTGATGTCGCTTGTTGATGCAGTACAGCCTGAGTGATCGAAGGTCACGGGCTTAGCTGCTTACGTTCAGTGATTTCTCCAGATTCTCTGAACCCTTTGATGATTTTACGGACCATAGATGGTGAAATCCTAAATTCCTTGCAATAGCTGGTTGAGAAAGGTTTTTCTTAAACTGTTCAACAATTTTCTCACGCATTTGTTGACAAAGTGGTGACCCTCACCCCATCCTTGTTTGTGAATGACTGAGCATTTCATGGAATCTACTTTTATACCCAATCATGGCACCCACCTGTTCCCAATTTGCCTGTTCACCTGTGGGATGTTCCAATTAAGTGTTTGATGAGCATTCCTCAACTTTATCAGTATTTATTACCACCTTTGTACATGGCATCAAATTCTAAAGTTAATGATTATTTGCAAAACAAAAAATGTTTATCAGTTCGAACATCAAATATGTTGTCTTTGTAGCATATTCAACTGAATATGGGTTGAAAATGATTTGCAAATCATTGTATTCCATTTATATTTACATCTAACACAATTTCTCAACTCATATGGAAACAGGGTTTGTATTTACGCATGTGCAAGCTTGTCCTCCTTTTTGTAAGAGTTGTGCTTCTTTTTATGTTCAAACAATAATTTAAAAAAACAACTGCAGCCAAAATGAAACATTTAGCGAAATATGCTCCCATACAAATGGCTCCTTTATTTACTCATTACTTATTGTTTTCTCCCAAATAACTGCTTTTTCCATTAGACTTTGTTTTTATTGTGTATTAATGTTTACAAAATATTTTGATTGAATGCTATCCAGTCAAATATTCTTATACATCAGTGTAAAATGTCATTTTCTTAAGCCTTTGCTAGCTGAAATATGGTACTGTGAGAAAGAAATGCAGCACTAATAAATAGCATGCTGCTCACGGCCTAAGAATGTCCCTAAAAAGTCCCATTAACCCCCTCACTGCTAACCCCCAATCTTCACCCACTTCTCTCTTGAATCATTAGCCTTCCTGACGGCAGACTCACACCTCCCTCCCCTCCAATCCTAAATATCTCCACCCGAACCTCTGTGTCCCCCCTTGCTCGACACCACGCCCTCCCACCCAACTTCCCCCAGAGGACAAAGCCCAACTGTCTTCCTGTGACTATGGGGTTTGGCGCACAAAAGACAAGCACAATGAAGAAGAGAATCAAATAGTGAAGGGAGGGTGTACACGCCATGAGAGGATCATCTTTTGTCCTGTGGACACATACCCTGAAGTGCGGCCTACCTAAAGAGTGGCCTATATATGTTGGGCTGTTTACTTGTTTCCTCTTTTCACTTCTGAACACCGATTGTACGGCTAGACTTTTCAAGACGGTGTAAGGACAAGTTTTAAAACAGTGCAGTTAAATTGTGTTAATCGAGGAGGAATTTCCATGAGAGCATGCATGAGCAAAACTGGCACATGAATGTGGTCTCACTCAGGGACAGTCAGTGGAATTATTCCTATTTGTTACATAAGATAAGGCTGGGCCGCACGATGGATGAGTGGTTAGGTTACCATGTTGGCCTCCAAGTCATGAGATTGAAGTTTCAAATCCTGGTCGTGACTTCTCCGTATGTTCTCTCTGACTGGTTTGTAACTTGCCCAGAGTTGCATTTTTCAAAATAAAAAATTAAACAACAACACCACCAGATAACTTATTTCGCTATTGGTGGTTTAACAGAATATTTTTATTTTTAAAGTGTTTTAGTAACTTTTCACATAACTAGTAATTTTTCACAATTGCTAATTATATCAAATACAAATTGCTCGTCATGCCGAGGAATTTGTCTGGCGTTCAGGCTCGTCATTCACAAGTACACGCAGTGAGGCTGCACATGTAAGAACAGTCACAAGGAAGCGACAAACAATTTGCAGTCATGTTGTTGTTATTGTAACAGAGGCCAGACAGTTTTTATGCTCCCTGACAACATACTTGCCAACCCTCCCGGATTTTCCGGGAGACTCCCGAAATTCAGCGCCTCTCCCGAAAACCTCCCGGGACAAATTTTCTCCCGAAAATCTACCGGAATTCAGGCGGAGCTGGAGGCCACGCCCCCTCCAGCTTCATGCAGACCTGAGTGACGTGTTGACAGCCTGTTCTCACGTCTGCTTTCCCACAATATAAACAGCATGCCTGCCCAATCACGTTATAACTGTAGAATGATCGAGGGCAAGTTCTTGGTTTCTTATGTGGGTTTATTGTTAGGCAGTTTCATTAACGTCCTCCAAGCGCGGTAACAACACACAAAAGCAGTCAAGTTTTTGTCTACCGTAAAGCAGTTCGTCTGCCGTAAACAGCAATGTTGTGACACTTTTAAACAGGACAATACTGCCATCTACTGTACATGCATATGTGACCCACCCATAATGTGTCACATTTTTGTGTTGATTTATTTATTTTATTTTGTGGTTTGAATTCGTTTTTGGAGCTGTCATTACACATTCATCAGTATTCACATTGGTCAGTAGGGGGCAATAGGGCGTTTCTTCCCAATTGAATGCTATCACCTGCAGACCAAAAGTGTCTTGTCATTCTGATGAGAACGAGCAGTCTGTGAACAATTGAGACGTCCTGTGTGCTTTTTCCTCCTGTATAACAGGTTAGTTTTGGTGAATCAACTCACTGAATAATATCCATGTGATCTTTATAAGTTTAAGTACACATTCTGATGGTGGAGCCTAACTCTAAAGTGTTTGTGAGTTGTAATTTGTATTTGTGAATGAATCCAGTGTACAGCTGCAGTAATCAATACAAAATGGCAACGTGAGTACGCAATGTTTATATAGGAACTTCTGATCCTAATTCAGACTCCCAAACTAGAGCTCCCGTTTTCTTATTGATTTTATAATGTATACTTGTATAATGTGTGTGTTCTGAAATAGTGACAGAGAATAGAACAAGGATGGACAATTCAACCCTTAACTCAACAATGAGTAGATGAGTGTTATGTGTGTGTATATGTGTAAATAAATGAACACTGAAATTCAAGTATTTCTTTTATTTATTTATTTATATATATATATATATATATATATATATATATATATATATATATATATATATATATAATAAAATATATATATAGCTAGAATTCACTGAAAGTCAAGTATTTCTTATATATATATATGTATATATATATATATGTATATATATATATATATATATATATATATATATATATATATATATATATCTTAAACACGCCCCCAACCACGCCCCCGCCCCCCACCCCCCACCTCCCGAAATCGGAGGTCTCAAGGTTGGCAAGTATGCCTGACAACTTCAAGAGTGTATTGGATGCCGAGTTAGTGAGCCCAGGATTTTAGCTCGGCGGTCAGCTCACATGCCTCTCATGTGGACAACAGGGTTTGCGTCTCAGTGCGGAATGGGATAAAGGTACGGGGCTGAACAACTTATGATACAATGTACATTAGGCTGTAACGGTATTGTTGTTACCGCGGTATTACGGTTTCAAAATCTTCTCAATAATGTATTAACTCACTTTTCTCAGATTTAGCTAATTTTCATCACATTTACTTTAAGTTTAAATTAAATGTTGACTCTAAATATATTAGCATTTTAAATCTAAACCTAAATCTTCAATATAAGTCAATATGTTACATTTAAACATAAATCTTTAATCTAAACCTATATGTTAAATATAAACCTAAATGTTGAATCTAAATCTTAATGTGAGCAGTAAATGTTAAATGTGAGTGCTAAATGTTAAATCTAAACCTAAAATCTAAATCTAAACCTAAATCCTAAATCTTAAATATAAACCTAATTGTTAAATCCAAACCTAAATGTTAAATCTAAATCTTAAATGTTACGTCCGGGTCGCATGGTGATGCGCGGATCGTTCTCCCAAGATGAGGCAGGCAAGACGATGATTTATTCTCATAAATCATCAAAAAATATAAAAATACAAACAAGTGTGCCAATAGCACAGGGAGCTAACGTGAAACTTAGCACAGGAATCAACATATAAACAGGCATAGGCACCAGAAGCAAGGTATACACAAACATAACTTGTTGCTTACAGTAAACAAGACAGCCAGACAGTGTGTGGCGAAAAACAGGAATAAGTAGCTCTCTGATTAGTGCCCAGGATCAGGTGAGCGTCCCGAACACTAATCAGAGGCAGGTGAAACTAATCAGCAACCATGACAACTAAGACACAAACCCAGGGGTGCTGAAAACAGAACTGAGGGAGTCAAAAACTAAAATAAACCTTGATCCGGGCAACGAATCATAACACACTAAATGTTAAATCTAAACCTAAATATTACATCTTAACCTAAATCTTGAATCTAAACCTAAATCTTAAATCTAAATCTAAATGTGAGCGCGAAATCTCTATAGGATGTCAATATTCCACAAATGTCAATATTCCACAAATCCGCTCCCACATGTCTGCCTCTCAGTGCAGACACTCCTACACCTTTCTTACTGTGGAAGAAGGAAACATGACAGATGATTAATGACAAATAATGCCAATAAAATAGCATTTTTTTAAATGTATCTCAGGGCATTAAAACGATCGCAACTGGACTGTTTGGTTTGTCTCGTAGACTTAGATTGGTCAGATCTAGTCCAGCAGATGGTGTGCCTGCGAAGATAGGGTTTCACCCTATTGTAGTGAGAAAAACAACCGCTGTTGAAAAACAATTGCTGAAAAACAACTGTTCTCAAAGAGAACAGTCCAATTGCGATCGATTGAATGCCCTGAGATGACAGTGACCTGCATGAATGACAACATTCAGATATCATTTTTTTTCAATGTTAGCTCCATACGTGTGAGTGTGCATGGTGTGTTCAGACAATTAGACACTCAAACATGTCGATGCTGCACTTCCGCGTTTGACGATGAATGGAATTGCTTTTAATTACACCCAGGGATGCAGTCTGTTGGAATGCACCTATCTCTTTGTATGCGCTCTTACTTCATGATTGTGTCACATATGAACATGATATTGTTGTAAACGACGTGGTCACATTTTGCTCACAATTAGGACATATTCTTTAGAACCGATCCAAAGCGATTCTGTCACCTGGCTGCTGCTAGCAACAAACCTATAGGACAAACTTGTAAGACAGTGTTGTTTACAGCGATAGTACAGTTCATATGTGACACAATCATGAAGTAATAGCGCAGCAAAAGGATGAAAGACATATACATAAATATATGTGTATTCATGCACACTGCATGCCTCCCCGGTGTAAATCAATTCCATCCATCCATCCATTTCCTACTGCTTGTCCCTTGCGGAAGTGCAGCATTGACGTGTTTGATTGTCTAATTGTCTCAACACACCATGCACACTCACATGTTTGGAGCTAACATTTAAAAAAAAATATGCAACTTTATTGGCATTATTTGTCATTAAGCATCTGTCATGTTTCCTTCTTCCACAGTAAGAACGGTGGAGGAGTGTCTGCACTGAGAGATAGAGATGTGGGCGCAGCGTTGTGGCTGAGAGGCGTCGGATTAGTGGAATATTGACATCATAAAAATGATTCCCGGGCGCGGCCACCGCTGCTGCCCACTGCTCCCCTCACCTCCCAGGGGATGATCAAAGGTGATGGGTCAAATGCAGAGAATAATTTTGCCACACCTAGTGTGTGTGTGACAATCATTGGTACTTTAACTTTAACTTTTTTTTAATTAATATTCATCTTAACACTTGGCAAACGATTTAGCGTTTACATTTAGATTTAGATTTAAAATGTAGTTTTAGATTCAAGATTTAGGTTTAGATTTAACAGTTTGGTTTGGATTTAACATTTATGTTTGGATTTAACATTTAGCGATCACATTTAAGATTTATAATTAACATTTAGGTTTAGATTTAACATTTAGGCTTAGATTTACCTTTCAGGTTCAAATAGAACAGTTAGCCCTCACATTTAGATGAAAGATTTACATTTAACATTTAGGTTTATATTTAACATTTACATTTAGAGTCAAAATTTACATTCAACATTTAGTGCTCACATTTAACATTTAACGCTTACATTTAGATTTAGATTTCACATTTTGGGCTGAAACTTAACAATTTGCGCTTCCATTTAACATTTAGCCCTCACATTTAAATTTACATTTAACATTTGGGTTTAGATTTAAAATTTAGCACTCACATTTGGATTTAGATTGAACGTTTATGTTTAACATTTAGGTTTAGATTGACCTTTTAGGTTTAAATTTAAAATTCAGCCCTTACATTTAGATTCAAGATTAACATTTTACATTTAGGTTTAGATTTAACGTTTAAGTTTAGATTCAACATTTAGGCTTAGATTCACCTTTCAGGTTCAAATTGAACAGTTCGCCCTCACATTTAGATGCAAGATTTACATTTAACATTTAGGTTTATATTCAACATTTACATTTAGAGTCAACATTTAGGTTTATACACAACATTTAACATTTAGCGCTTACATATAGATTTAGATTTGACATTGTGGGCTGAAACTTAACAATTTGCACTTCCATTTAACATTTAAAATTTAAATTTAGATTTACCATTTGGGTTTAGATTTAAAATTTAGCACTCACATTTGGATTTAGATTTAACGTTTAGGTTTAACATTTAGGATTAGATTGACCTTTTAGGTTTAAATTGAAAATTCAGCCCTCACATTTAGATTCAAGATTAACATTTAACATTTAGGTTGATGTTCAACACTTACATTTAAATTCAACATTTAGTTTTAGATTCACATTCAGATTTACATTTAACAGTTAGGTTTAGATTGACCATTTAGGGCTGAAATTGAACAATCAGCCCTTACTTTTAATGCTCACAGTTGCGATCGATTGAATTCCCTTTTGAGAATTGTGTCAAACCTTTCTGTAAACAGGACAAGTCAGCACCCTAATAGAAAACAGAAGTGTGCTTTGGCTTTTTGTGACGATGAGTAATGAGGCAGCTAAAAGATCCAAAGCGCATGTAATGTTT
Source organism: Nerophis lumbriciformis (assembly GCF_033978685.3). Taxonomy (NCBI): domain Eukaryota; kingdom Metazoa; phylum Chordata; class Actinopteri; order Syngnathiformes; family Syngnathidae; genus Nerophis; species Nerophis lumbriciformis. The sequence continues at coordinate 33,549,800 of NC_084548.2, read as the reverse complement.
AACTTGCACTTTGAGACCTCACTGGCGAAAGTTTGCTGTTAAACAGGGTACATACTTTTCATATTCATCGTGTATCCGAACTACATACAACCACCGACTGAATTTATTTGTGATCAAGGTTAGGTAATCACAGCATGAAACAACTGCAGTGTGACACCAAACATCCCGTTATTCTCACACCGATTTCCCCTCCTATCTGGGTCAAGTTGATGCCAGCTGACCCTCTTTTCCCTGCATGTTTGTAAGCACACACGCACACTAATATCCCTCACAATCTCCCAATGACCTTTTTCCTTTCTCCTCACATTTGCTGCATCCCGATCGTCTCTTCTCAACCGACATGTTGTCTGTCGTGTTTCCATTGCCTCTCTCGTCTCTGCACACCGGCCACACCCATTAGGATGCAAGATTAGTTATTCTATGCTGGGATAGATCAACACTGATCTATGTGTGGGGGGGGGGGGGCTGCTCCATTTGGACGCTTATCCCGGCTGGAGCAGCAGGCTGAAGTGATGCCATTGTCCCGCTGTCACAATGGATCCATTCACACCGAGCCTCTCCACAGATGCTTGTTGGAAAATCTCTCTCTCACACACACAAAGAAGGAAAAGTTCCACTGTGAAGACAGTACTTCAAAGTGTGTGTGCAGCTCACAAGCACACACACTTCCTAATTTCCTTGAGCTACACACTGAGCACTCACAGGCTAAAAAATGTTGACGCATGCAAGCTCACTTTATCAGTCATCTGTGTGTTGCTGAGGTCATGTGGGACCAACTGCTGACTTGGATTTTTCACGCTGCACCAAACCAAACTCTCCATTCAGCTTAGATCAATGTTATTTTTTCCCACTGTGGAAAATCCGAATTGGGGACTTGAAGTAGGCGACATACATATGTGGCTGTCCCTCACAAAGCCACACATGCAGAGTGCAACTCAGCTAAAACAATTGAGAAAGGAGCATGCATGTGAACATTTAAACCAACATGATGAGGCGGAAGTCACAGGTGCACTGGCTGCACCTGCATCCCAGCATGCATCATTGAGCTTCACTTACCCAAAATATGAAGTTGAAGACGAACAAGAGATATTTCACACATTTCATCCCTCCTTCCACTTTACCCATGTTGGCTGACTGGATCAAGACTTTATCCACACAAAATGACGCAAAGGTAGTTTGAGTTGATTCAGAACAAGATTATAACAGAAGTCCACGCAAGTCAAAACACTTGTGCATCAAGAAGCGCTGTCATGGCAGCCTCTCTCTCTCCCCCTCTCTCTCTCTCTCTCTCTCACACACACACACACACACTTTCCAGACCGCCCCTTTCTATAATGCAGAGGGCGGGGGGCTGCAGGGGAGACTGTGTAATGGGTATTTGTCAAATGCTCACAAAGGAGTGGAAAAAACCCCTCATCGCTCTCTAACATGCTGTTATAGATCGTACCGTAGCTACATCTACACATATTTTAAGATATTTCTAACAATTAATAAAAAAAAGGCCTGTGTTTTTCCCCACAGGACACAACTCTTCTATGGACGTCTGTGCTCATGCATATTTAATACTTAAAGTACGTAAAACAGCTTTTTTAATGGCAGCCTTGGTGCAATTAAGAACTAACGAGCAAGCAATGCATTAATAAAACATTAAAGAACAAGGAAAGACACTTGAAACAATTGGGCTTTCCTTTGCAATACATTGAAAAGAAAATTAGAACAGATGTGTTGACAAGCTACAAAACTTCCAGGAGACACATTTAGAATTTTTTGGCTAGTCAACTACAACTACAGTAGTTGTATGAATTAATGTAATAATATTGTATGGTATTTACCTTGGAGAGAGGACTTCTACGGAATCTCCGTCCAGCTGCTTTTCAATATTTTCATGGATAAATGTCCGCCGTTTAGATGTTATTCTTACATTCTCGTTTGCCATTAGACTCATTCTGCTTTAGCATGGTGCAGACAAGTAGTGGTGGGCTCAAATTGCTTCGCCAAGTTCGCTAAAGACTTTGTCATGTTTTAGAATTATGTCTTTCTTTATTTCAACGAACATCATCCATCTCTTCTCAGCACTGTCCTTTACACTCAATTTCTTACCTCTAATGGCTGGAAAACAAAGTTATGACGATCTCTAGCTGGTATTTGTGTCTTTTATAGAATGTTTTTTATAGTATCTTTTTTTATTGCTGCTTTTATTTATTATAAGCCTTTTACTGAATATACAAAAGCACTGTTTTAATATCATGGGATATAATGGTTGGTTGGTTTACATTTTTACAAGTGATCCATCATAGTTTTCACATTTACATTTCTCTTTACAACATGTTTGAAAAGGAGTAGGAAGAAGCGACGCTTATTTAATTCTACCCCTTTTCCAATTCATAACAATTTAGTAGTACATATTCACTTCCTGTCCTCATTTTGGAACACTAATTACATCAATGAATACAACAAATCTCTTAATAATCGTTAAGTCAGTTATGGTTCAAATATTAGATGAATAATGTATCATTTTCAATAAGGTTCAAGATGTTCATCAACATATTTCTTCCTCGTATTTTGTGAACACTTTTAGTTTGAAAAGCCTCCTAAATTGGATCATATTAGTACAATGTTTAAGTTCTTTGATTAATCCTTTCCATAATTCAATTCCACATACTGATATGCTAAATGTCCAAAGTGTTGTACGTGCATACAAATGTTTTAAATTTGATTTTCTCTTTGCTTATATTTCTCCTCTTTTGTTGAGAAGAATTGTTGTACATTCTTGTGTAACAGGTTATAGTTGGCTTTAATAAATAAAGGGTTTGTATGTTCTCTGCATCCAACATGATCTATTATTGTAACTGATATATTTTGTTACACAGTTAGTGAATGAAGTGTAATTTTGTAATCCATGCTCCCAACCTTGTGGGAACAGTTTGGAGCGGGCCCCTTCCTCTTCCAACATGACTGTGCACCAGTGCACAAAGCAAAGGTCCATAAAGACATGGATGACAGAGTCTGGTGTGGATGAACTTGACTGGCCTGCACAGAGTCCTGACCTGAACCCGATAGAACACCTTTGGGATGAATTAGAACGGAGACTGAGAGCCAGGCCTTCTCGACCAACATCAGTGTGTGACCTCACCAATGCGCTTTTGGAAGAATGGTCAAAAATTCCTATAAACACACTCTGCAACCTTGTGGACAGCCTTCCCAGAAGAGTTGAAGCAGTAATAGCTGCAAAAGGTGCACCGACATCATATTGAACCCTATGGGTTAGGAATGGGATGGCACTTCAAGTTCATATGTGAGCTAATGCAGGTGGCTAAATACTTTTGGCAATATAGTGTACCTCCTTCCTTTTTTCTGTGAAGAGGATGGCAGGCTTTAATGTCATTAATGTCCAGATCTATTCCTTTAGCGTGCATGAATGCGCCCACCTGTTGCTCCGTGGAACTGAGATCCAAGTCTCCGAGCCCGCCACCCAAACAAACGTGGCTTAATATGGATTCCGGTCACTTACCGGAATCCATATTAAGCTACGTTCGTTTACACGTCTGCGAGGTCACACCTTTGATGCCTCCCGCTGGAGTAGTTCGCTGGCTGGGCCGCACCTCCGATGTCGCCCGCTGGTCCTCCTAGCTGTTGGTATCACTGGTTGGAGTCGCTCTCAGGTCTCGCCGCTTCACCAAGTCGGGACGTTTGTCAACTTGAAATAAAGTTCATCAAGTTGGTGGAAAAAGCTTGGTTGTCTCTCTCAAAAAGTGCCTTTCATACTGTACTCTTTGTTGTATGTACTGTATGTGATTGTACGTCTACTTGGACGTTGGGGTATGCAATAAATTATATGATTATAAGCAAACGCTAACGAGTAAGACCAGATCTGGGCTGATCTTACTGTCATGAAATGCCTGTGTTCTTTTGTTGCAGTGGCTGGTTTCTGGTCACAGGGCGTAGCCTGATGCTCATTACGTCCTGACTACTTAAGCGCTCCAGTCCCTTCACTTGGCACCAGTAAATTCCTAATGATTCACCCTTCCAGTCATATACATTTCCTCTGCTTTGGCTCCACTCACGCTTCTCATTCCATGTGACCCATTCCTGGCGTTGCGGTGTTAACTGTCAGCTCCCCACATCTTATGTGTGCGATTTCTGTTTCTTACACCAAAAGAGGGCTTCCTTAGTTATTTTCTCCTCATTCCTTTTTGAGTGTTCTGCGTTAGGGTCCTACTCTGGCTAAGCCGATCGTGACACTTACAGGGTTTACTGTGACGTTTGTTACACCAACTATTGGCTGGGATTTTTGTAATTCAAATTTTTGCTTGCAACTTAAAGCATAACAATTAGCCGAGAGACAGTTCTTATCCCAAACACTCTTAAGTTTGGGCACTCAAGTTGAGATAAGCAACAAAAGATATTTAAAGTGACTGTTTGCAACCTTTACACAGCTGCCTAGAGGTTGCTAACTTAGATTTTCCCGGGACACTCCCGAATTTCATTGCCCCTCCCGAAAATCTCCCAGGGCAACCATTCTCCCGAATATCTCCCGATTTCCACCCGGACAACAATATTGGGGGCGTGCCTTAAAGGCACTGCCTTTAGCGTCCTCTCTCACCTGAAAAGGAGACTATTATATATGTCTCCGTTATCCATAAGTTTATCTATAACCCATAAAGTAGGCAGGCACGGAGCTATTTCTCAGCTTGTGTTTATTCCAGCCGGCACGTTAATACACTGACACACAACATCCGGATTCCCATCATGCATTGCTTCAAAACTACGGCAAGTAGTAATGTCCAGAAACATAACAGAGAGGAAGCAGAAGAACGAAGAAGAGACATGGCGACGACGAGTAAGAAGAAGAAGTACGCTTGCAAGTTCCAAAATTATTGGAAAAAATATTTTCAGTTCATCCAGGACAGCTCGAAGGGGAAGGGTTATGCTGCATGCAAATTTTGTAGATCAGTCTTCTCCATTGAACACGGTGGCCAAACGGATATACTCATTCATGAACGGATTATATATATATATATATAAATATACAAGAACTGAAAATATATTCCCCCCCACCCCTCCACCCCGCCCACATCTCCCGTATTCGGAGGTCTCAAGGTTGTCAAGTATGTATGTCGCCCTCCTGTTCCAAAAATGCAAGCCACACTCCATATAATACACACGCGCGCAAGACAGATACTTATGTATGTGCACAAGTATGTGCACAATACATCCATGAAGTACTTTTTAAAGATATAGGCATTTTTTAAAAGTATATATGTTTTTTTTAACACTAATGCTAACAAGCTAGCGTTTGTTTTGTTTTGTGTAAGGTGCAAACAGCCCCTTTTAGGGCATCATTTTATTCGTCCGTTTTTTTATTCAAAATATATTTTAAAACTCAATTCAAAAGCAGTGTCAATTTGTTTTTATTCGTCTAAATTCAGTATTATTACTTTTGTCAGTTTCCAATTATTTCACTGAAACTTCTAAGTTTTTAATTCCTTCTATGTTTTAAGACTACTAACAATTTAAATGCATGTTTATAATTAAAATCTACTAAATAATAAGACACATTTTGATAGTTTGAGAAATGACATTTGCATGAAAAGTAATGACAGCACATCAAGTGCACCGAGAAGTGTCATTAAATGATCCACAGCTCCAAGATCAACACAAATATCCCCCTGCCATGCCGTCACAATGGAAACAAATAGTCCAGCTTATCTCTCAGAGAAATGTGGCCATGCTCTGAAAATGTCGTTGTTGTAGAACAAAACCAGGCCCAGGAGAGGAGGAGTCTGAGACAAAAATAGAGGGGGTTTCAACATGATCATGAAGATCTAGCGTTTTTGACTCTTTGAGGCTGAACCTCCTAAGGCAGGGATTCTCAAACTGTGGTACATGTACCACTAGTCGTACATGGGCTCTATCTAGTGGTACCCCAACAAAATCCCTTGATTAAAGTAGAGTGTTTTGTTTTCCTATGATCAAACTGTGTGTAATATTACAGTGGCCAAAACTATTAAATATACTTGTTAAAAAAATAACATTTGCTTAGTTTTTAATGAATACTTAGGCCTACCATGATGTTGTTTTATAAGGCAAACATTGAATCTGTCATCCGTTATGGCATCTCCACATGGTTTGGAAATCTGTCTGTCAAACTCAAAACTCAACTTCAAAAATCTTATCAAGAGGGCTGGTAAAATAATTGGCATGCAGCCCCCTTGTTCCCTTCAAGAAATATTCGACAAGACCGTGAGGAAGCAGGGTCTTAAAATCACCCGTGACCCACACCACATACTTCATCGTGAAATTGTGTTGATGCCAAATGGTAAACGGTACAGAACGGCAACATACAAACTCAACAGGTATAGATTTTCCTTTGTCCCACTGGCAATTAAAGCACTTAAAAGCAGAAAATTACTGTAATAACCGGATGCAGAATAAGGAGTGCAATAGTGGGATAGGGCAATACGGGAGGTGTGCAATACGGGGGAGTGTAATTTGTGATCTCATAACTAACTGACATATCTGCGCACTGTTCACTGTCGTCGCTGTATTGTCGGATGAACTGTATGTATGTACGTATGTATGTACACTATATTGCCAAAAGTATTTGGCCACCATACTTGCCAACCTTGAGACCTCCGATTTCGGGAGGTGGGGGCGTGGTCGGGGGCGGGGCGGGGCGTGGTTAAGAGGGGAGGAGTATATTGACAGCTAGAATTCAGCAAGTCATGTATTTCATACATATATATAGATATATATATCTACATCCTGAAAATATGCAAACAAAACTGTGTTTAGATAATTGATACTTCAAACTTGCATAAATAAATATTAAGGAATATAACATAACTTGGCTTCTGAGAGTCTCAAAATGTAATGAATAAAATGCTAAAGTTGTTGATAAACAAGCAATTATTTTAATAATTAAATATGGTCATTTTAAATGAATTATTATGATAATTTAAAATCAATTATTTCAAGTATGTTTATTTTAATGTATAATTCTATGGCTGGATGTAGTAAGGAATCAGGAAAAAATACAAATAAAAATACAATTAATTTTGATGTTTTAGCAAAATATAGTAAAAATGTATTTAGTTTTTTTTTTAATGAATAAATATATTTATTTTTAGTTAAGATAAACATAATAATACAATTTATCTCTAGTCTGGATGATTTAATTCTTGTCACCCTGTTGTCCTCCCGTCATGAAAAAAGGCTGTCCTCACTCAGGTCCGCATGGAGCTGGAGGGGGCGTGGCTTCCAGCTACGGCTGAAAATCGGGAGATTTTCGGGAGAATATTTGTCCCGGGAGGTTTTCGGGAGAGGCGCTGAATTTCGGGAGTCTCCCGGAAAATTCGGGAGGGTTGGCAAGTATGTTGGCCACCCATCCAAATAATGAGAATCAGGTGCCCTAATCACTTGGCCCGGTGTATAAAATCAAGCACTTAGGCATGGAGACTGTTTCTACAAACATTTGTGAAAGAATGGGCCACTCTCAGTGATTTCCAGCGTGGAACTGTCATAGGATGCTACCAGTGCAACAAATCCAGTCGTGAAATTTCCTCGCTCCGAAATATTCCAAAGACAACTTTATTATAATAAAAGTGAAGAGTTTGGGAACAGCAGCAAGTCAGCCACCAAGTGGTAGGCCACGTAAACTGACAGAGAGGGGTCAGCGGATGCCGAAGCGCATAGTGCAAAGAGTTTCTGCACAGTCAGTTGCTACAAAGCTCCAAACTTCATGTGACCTTCCAATTAGCCCACGTACAGTACGCAGAGAGCTTCATGGAATGGGTTTCGATGGCCGTGCAGCTCTATCTAAGCCTTACATCACCGAGTCCAATGCAAAGCGTGGGATGCAGTGGTTTAAAGCATGTCGCCACTGGACTCTAGAGCAGTGGGGACGCCTTCTCTGGACTAATGAGTGCTGCTTTTCCATCTGGTGATTTGATGGATCAGTCTGGGTTTGGAGGTTGCCAGGAGAACGGTACATTTCGGACTGCATTGTGCCGAATGTGAAATTTGGTGGAGGAGGATATGGTGTGGGGTTGTTTTTCAGGAGTTGGGCTTGGCCCCTTAGTTCAAATGAAAGGAACTTTGAATGCTCCAGGATACCAAAACATTTTGGACAATTCCATGGGATGGCACTTCAAGTTCATATGTGAGTAAAAGCAGGTGGCCAAATACTTTTGGCAACATAGCGAATGTAAAACGCTGTGTCTTGATGTCCAAGACAAATTTCTCCTCGGAGACAATAAAGCTAATTATTATTATTATTATTATTATCACTATGTATTTTAATGTTGGTCATAATGGTAGTACTTGGAGAGTTACGTTTCTCCTGAGGTAATACTTAGTGAAAAAACTTTGAGAACCACCGTCCTTAAGGCTAACTTAAATTTGGGAAAATTGTGGGAGAAAAACAGTACAGTTTGGGTTTTAAATATGGATGTGAAAAACCACAATAATGTAAAGAGAAGCTTGTAGTGCACACATGCACACACCAAGCACTAAAAGCTCTATGGACATTACAAAGAAACTCACATGTTACTGTTCAATTCAGCAGGTGTACTTTGTTTTTGTTTTTTGTTTTTTTTTAAAGAAAGCGATGGTGCTGAACTGAATTACATCTTTGTCTCTGCCAAAGACAAGAAGATTTATTGTGTATTATGTTGTATTTATTACACAGCGAGGAAATGTCAGGGGAAGCCATTAATTCTGAGCCTGCAAAACCTTTGGCACAATTAGACTTCACCTTTCGGGTCCAGCTGTGAAAATATAATCAATTCAACATTTTTCTCCTTCACTCTAAAATTGGTTGGGTCAGCAATAAAGTGGTTGGATTGTGCATGTTTGGGTTAAGACCTTTTCCTCTGAGGTCACAACTGAGGACGAATACTCGGGTGGAGGGCAGGGAATGGGCCCTCTGTCACATTAGCAATTAAATGACTATGTTGTGTTTGTGCTGTACTGCAGGTGTTAGATATGATTTGGATCACATGAATGTCAGCACCATGCAAGACAGCAGCTTACTTTTGGTGTGAGAAACCATTTGTGGCAGTATAACGCCACCTTGTGGTATTACTGCAAACAGTGACTGTTAGAAAACACAGTACATGAATGCACTGAGGCAAGACTGTCCAAAATGTCACCCAAATTAGAAATATAAAATAAAATGAGAAAAAGTTAGAATGTTAGTGCAAAAAAACCCCCCAAAAAGCAACACACTACTAATAAGCTTAACAGATAGACTATTGCAAATGTACAAATGCTTATCTATTAGAGCAGTGTTTTTCAACCTTTTTTGAACCAAGGCGCCTATTAGAGCAGTGTTTTTCAACCTTTTTTGAACCAAGGCGCATTTTTTCCATTGAAAAAATCCAAAGGCACACCACCAGCAGAAATCATTAAGAAATTAAACTCAGTAAACAATAAAAAGTTGTTTTCGCTATTGTTGGATATGAATTTAAATCATAACCAACAATGCATCACTATAGCTCTTGTCTCTAAGTAGGTGTACTGTCACGACCTGTCACATCACGCCGTGACATATTTTGAACTTTTTGGTTGTGCTCCAGTGCGTAGTGTTTTAGTTCTTGTCTTGCGCTCCTATTTTGGTGGCTTTTCCTGTTGTTTAGTATTTTCCTGTTGCAGTTTCATGTCTTCCTTTGAGCACTATTCCCCGCACCTGCTCTGTTTTAGCAATCAAGAATATTTAAGTTGTTGCTATCTTTTTTTGTGTGGACATTGTTGATTGACATGTCATTACGGATGTACTTTGTGGACGCCGTCTGCTGTTCCCATACTTGCCAACCCTCCCGAATTTTCCGGGAGACTCCCAAAATTCAGCGCCTCTCCCGAAAACCACCCGGGACAAATTTTCTCCCGAAAATCTCCCGAAATTCAGGCGGAACTGGAGGCCACGCCCCATCCAGCTCCATGCGAACCTGAGTGACGTGTCGACAGCCTGTTTTCACGTCCGCTTTCCCACAATATAAACAGCGTGCCTGCCCAATCACGTTATAACTGTAGAATGATGAAGGGCGAGTTTTTGGTTTCTTATGTGGGTTTATTGTTAGGCAGTTTCATTAACGTCCTCCCAGCGCGGCAACAACAGCAGTCACGTTTTCGTCTACCGTAAAGCAGTTCGTCTGCCGTAAACAGCAATGTTGTGACACTCTTAAACAGGACAATACTGCAATCTACTGTACATGCATATGTGACAATAACATCTAGGGCTTTTAGAGAGTGCAGTGCACAACTGCGCACACAACAAGGAGACAAAGCAGAATGCATCATCAGAGAGGGTGTTCAGCATGGTTAGAAAAACAGTGACAGAGAATAGAACAAGGATGGACAATTCAACCCTTAACTCAACAATGAGTAGATGAGTGTTATGTGTGTGTATATGTGTAAATAAATGAACACTGAAATTCAAGTATTTCTCTTATTAATATATATATATATATATATATATATATATATATATATATATATATATATATATATATATATATATATATATATATATATATATATATATATATACATAGCTAGAATTCACTGAAAGTCAAGTATTTCTTATATATATATATATATATATATATATATATATATATATATATATATATATATATATATATATATATATATATATATATATATATATATATATGTCTTAATAAGGTTATCCAAAAAATAGTGCTCGATACCGTAGTAGAGCGCAATATATGTATGTGTGGGAAAAAAAATCACAAGACTATTTCATCTCTACAGGCCTGTTTCATGAGGGGGGGTGTTCCCTCAATCATCAGGAGATTTTAATGGGAGCATTCGCATACCATGGTTTATATAGGGCACAGAGTGGGTGGGTACAGGCTGGCGTAGGGGCGTGGTGATTGGCTCATGTGTTACCTAGGAGGTGTTTCCGTCTGTGGCGGCATGCTGTTACAATTTCGCTGCGCTTGTTGAGGGATGACAGGTCTGGACGGTAAATAATAAACAGTTTCTCTTTCAAGCATAGGTTGCATCTTTTATTACCACTATTGTAAGGTGTGCTGGATGCAAGAATTTGCCATGTTATTGAATATTCAACATTATTGTCTTTGAGGTCCCAAATGTGTTTGCTGAATTCTGTGGTATTCCGCAGGTTTTGGTTCCTGAAAGAAGCCTTGTGATTGTTCCATCTGGTTTTGAATTCTCCCTCGGTTAATCCTACATATGTGTCGGATGTGTTAATGTCCTTGCGTGTTACCTTAGATTGGTAGACAACTGATGTTTGTAAGCACCCCCCGTTGAGAGGGCAATCAGGTTTCTTTCGACAGTTACAGCCTTTGTTGGTTTTGGAGTCGCTCTGTCCGGGGGCCGACGGCTCATTTGCAATTGTTTTGTTGTGGTTTGAGATAATTTGTCGTATATTGTTCATACAGCTGTAGCTCAATTTAATGTTGTTCTTGTTGAATACTTTTCTTAGGGTGTTGTCTTTGGGAAAGTGTTTGTCAATCAGATTGAGGAATTTGTGTCCAATGTTAGTTGAGACGTTTTTGCTGTATGGGGGGTTGTACCAGATGATGTCGTTTCGTTTTCTGTTCTTTTTTGGCTGGTTTCCTGGCGTGGGTTCATAGGTGAGGGTGAAATTGTATCCGCTTTCATCAAAGGCTTTTTGGTACTCAATCACAGGCAACGAAAGAAAACATCATCATCATCCACGCAAAAAACTCCATTCTCATCCACAACAGTACACCATGGCAAAAAAAGAACAATGCAACATTTGACGTCACTATGGGAAGTTTTGACGGAGCAGAAACGTGTGAACTCGTTGGGAGTTTCCTCCTCTCCCAGCTCGCTAGCCTCAATCTGAACCTTGGTATTTACCGTGATGACGGACTGGCAGTGTGTCGCGCCTCGCCAAGGAGCAGCGAGAATACCAAGAAGCGCATATGCCAAATTTTCAAAGAGAACGGCCTACGGATCACGATTGAAGCCAACAAGCAAACCGTCAACTTCCTTGACGTCACTTTCAACCTGAGAAATAACAGCTACCAACCATTCACGAAACCCAACACAACACTCCAATACGTGCACCATGACAGCAACCACCCACCCACCACCACGAAAAGAATACCTACCGGAATTAATAAAAGGCTATCGATGCTGTCATCTAGCAAAGCTGAATTTGACCAAGCAACCCCCCCGTACCAAAAAGCCCTTGATGAAAGCGGATACAATTTCACCCTCACCTATGAACCCACGCCAGGAAACCAGCCAAAAAAGAACAGAAAACGAAACGACATCATCTGGTACAACCCCCCATACAGCAAAAACGTCTCAACTAACATTGGACACAAATTCCTCAATCTGATTGACAAACACTTTCCCAAAGACAACACCCTAAGAAAAGTATTCAACAAGAACAACATTAAATTGAGCTACAGCTGTATGAACAATATACGACAAATTATCTCAAACCACAACAAAACAATTGCAAATGAGCCGTCGGCCCCCAGACAGAGCGACTCCAAAACCAACAAAGGCTGTAACTGTCGAAAGAAACCTGATTGCCCTCTCAACGGGGGGGGGGGCTTACAAACATCAGTTGTCTACCAATCTAAGGTAACACGCAAGGACATTAACACATCCGACACATATGTAGGATTAACCGAGGGAGAATTCAAAACCAGATGGAACAATCACAAGGCTTCTTTCAGGAACCAAAACCTGCGGAATACCACAGAACTCAGCAAACACATTTGGGACCTCAAAGACAATAATGTTGAATATTCAATAACATGGCAAATTCTTGCATCCAGCACACCTTACAATAGTGGTAATAAAAGATGCAACCTATGCTTGAAAGAGAAACTGTTTATTATTTACCGTCCAGACCTGTCATCCCTCAACAAGCGCAGCGAAATTGTAACAGCATGCCGCCACAGACGGAAACACCTCCTAGGTAACACATGAGCCAATCACCACGCCCCTACGCCAGCCTGTACCCACCCACTCTGTGCCCTATATAAACCATGGTATGCGAATGCTCCCATTAAAATCTCCTGATGATTGAGGGAACACCCCCCCTCATGAAACAGGCCTGTAGAGATGAAATAGTCTTGTGATTTTTTTCCCACACATACATATATATATATATATATATATATCAGGGACGGCGTGGCGCAGTGGAAGAGTGGCCGTACGCGACCCCAGGGTCCCTGGTTCAATCCCCACCTAGAACCAACCTCGTCATGTCCGTTGTGTCCTGAGCAAGACACTTCACCCTTGCTCCTGATGGCTGCTGGTTAGCGCCTTGCATGGCAGCTCCCGCCATCAGTGTGTGAATGTGTGTGTGAATGGGTAAATGTGGAAGTAGTGTCAAAGCGCTTTGAGTACCTTGAAGGTAGAAAAGCGCTATACAAGTACAACCCATTTATCATTTATCATTTATATATATATATATATATATATATATATATATATATATATATATATATATATATATATATATATATATATATATAAATAAGAAATACTTGACTTGGTGAATTCTAGCTGTAAATATACTCCTCCCCTCTTAAACACGCCCTCGCTCCAACCCCCCCTCCCGAAATCGGAGGTCTCAAGGTTGGCAAGTATGGCTGTTCCACACGCTGTAAGTCTCTGCTGTCGTCCAGCATTCTGTTTTTGTTTACTTTGTCGCCAGTTCAGTTTTAGTTTTGTTCTGCCTAACCTTCCCTAAGCTTTAATGCCTTTTCTTAGGGGCACTCACCTTTTGTTTATTTTTGGTTTAAGCATTAAATGCCTTTTTACCTGCACACTGCCTCCCGCTGTCGCCTGCATATTGGGATCACGACAATCCATCATCGTCTCACACGACGTGTTCCCGACATCTACAAAGCAGTTAGCTACTAGCTTCCACCTACTGATATTGAGGAGAATAACATGGTTACTTTGCCGAGCGCTAGACAGCACACACTAGAGATGCGCGGATAGGCAATTATTTCATCCGCAACCGCATCAGAAAGTCGTCAACCATCCGCAATCCACCCGATCTAACATTTGATCAGAACCGCATCCGCCCGCACCCGCCCGTTGTTATATATCTAATATAGACGATGCAAGGCATTAGTGAGGTTATAAAGCTTTTGCCTGTTAAAGAAAGGAGACTGATCCAATGCAGCACAGACATTCGCGTGCCACGCTGTCACGACCCAGACGCACACCAGTGCGCAATCATATGGGAGCCGCGCTGAGCGCACCTCCAAGCGCGTCTCGCTGCCGGCGACGGCCGGGTATATGGGCCCGACGCTCCAGCGCCATCCATTTTCAGGGCTAGTTGATTCGGCAGGTGGGTTGTTACACACTCCTTAGCGGGTTCCAACTTCCATGGCCACCGTCCTAGCTGCTGTCTATATCAACCAGGGTGAGCCCCACCCCTTTCGTGAGCGCACTGCGCGCGGAGTGACCCCTGTTACGCGCCCCCGGCAACAGGGGTGGCGGGCAGGTAAGCTGCGCGGGCGGAGCGCGCGGAGTGACCCCTGTTACGAGCCCCCGGCCACGGGGGTAGCGGGCAGGTAAGCTGCTTACCTGCTGCGCGTGACGCCGGCCGCGGCGAAGGCGGACGAGGCGGGGTGTCGGTGCGGTGGGTGTGGTGGTGACCCTGGACGTGCGTCGGGCCCTTCTCGCGGATCGCCTCAGCTACGGCTCCCGGTGGGGCCCTCTCGGGGGAAGGGGCCTCGGTCCCGGACCCCGGCGAGGCGTCGGGGGCCTTCTCCGCTCCGTAAAAGTGTCCATCTCTTTTTTTTTTTTTCTTCTGTTGTGGCATATGCTGCAGGTGCCTGCTCGTTTTTCGTATGTGGGTAACAACATTTAACTATGTATATATATTTCCGAATTGGTTTAACTGCCACCCGCCTGAATCTATTTAAAATCTAATTTTTTTTTATTTCAACCACCCGACCCGACCCGACCCGCGGATAAAATCTAATTTTTTTTTATTTCATCCGCCCGATCCGCGGATAATCCGCGAACTCCGCGGTTGTGCCCGCAAACCGCGCAACTCTAGCACACACACTCAACAACAACAACACATTATTTGCGCATTATAATTACTGGTTTGCAAAAAATATTTTTAACCCAAATAGGTGAAACTACATAATCTCCCACGGCACACCAGACTGTATCTCACGGCACATTAGTCGTCAGTCTACCCCAGGGCAGCTGTGGCTACAAATGTAGCTTACCACCACCAGGTGTGAATGAATGATGGGTTCCCACTTCTCTGTGAGCGCTTTGAGTATCTAATAATAGAAAAGCGCGATATAAAATCTAATCCATTATTATTATTATTATTATTATTAGTGTGCCAGTATGCACAGTGGTTGAAAAACATTGTATTAGACATTAGCATGTACAGTATTTCAAAATGGCTAGATCATTTGCTAAAATACATGCTCCTTGCTCAGATAGGTATAGCGGATAATTTTATCAAATATTCATTGATGAGTTATGTCCTGTATTATTACGAATTTACCATTCATCATTTGATAACACATATTTTTCTCCAAAGTTCAATGTTTATCATATTACATTGATACATATAAAAAAGTTCAAGATCCATTGATTTGCAGTAACCATTGTTCTATTTATAATTGCTAATAAAGTCAATACAATCGTGACAAAGATCATAGCTACATGTTTATCTAGTGTTGTTGGAGAAATACCACATTATTAATATTATAATTATTGTAGTTTGTATTAATGACTGTTATAGTGATGGGAATTATAAGTTATAACAATGATATTATTGTTTCTGTTATTGTAATTTGTTGTTTATTAATTGTAATCATTGTTATTATTATTACTATAATTATTATAATTATTTTATGGTATTTAATAAGTATTGTGTTTGTATGGCTTCTCAATTGCTTGGTACATGTATATCCTAAATGTTGTAAAGCTGGGATTGGGGTTGCTCAATATCTTTTTTATTCGATGAACATGTTGTGTGATTTTTGTACATAAAATAAATGTGAAAAAAATGGCTACCACCATTTTTTTAGTATACACTCAGCAAAAAAAGTTTGGACACCCTTGACTACGGCAGCTGAGTCATTTGACGCAGAGAAACACATACCGCGAGGAATTAGTTTTTAAATATATACATATATTATAATATATATAATATAATAATAATATATATAATATAAATATATACATATATTATAATATATATATGTATATAATTGTATACATATATTATAATATATATAATATAATATATACATATTATCGGCAGGCCGATAGCCGATAAATGCTTTAAAATGTAATATCGGAAATTATCGGTATCATTTTTTATTTTTTTTTATCGGTATTGTTTTTTATTTATTATTATTTTTATTTTATTAAATCAACATAAAAACAAGAAACACTTACAATTAGTGCACCAACCCAAAAAACCTCGCTCCACCATTTACACTCATTCACACAAAAGGGTTGTTTCTTTCTGTTATTAATATTCTGGTTCCTACATTATATATCAATATAAATCAATACAGTCTGCAAGGGATACAGTCCGTAAGCACACATGATTGTGCTTGCTGCTGGTCCACTAATAGTACTAACCTTTAACAGTTAATTTTACTCATTTTCATCAATTACTAGTTTCTATGTAACTGTTTTTATATTGTTTTACTTTCTTTTTTATTCAAGAAAATGTTTTTAATTTATTTATCTTATTTTATTTTATTTTTTTAAAAAGGACCTTATCTTCACCATACCTGGTGGTCCAAATTAGGCGTACTAATGTGTTAATTCCACGACTGTATATATCGGTATCGGTTGATATCGGTATCAGTAATTAAGAGTTGGACAATATCGCAATATCGGATATCGGCAAAAAGCCATTATCGGACATCCCTACTTTTAAACTTTGACATTCTTTAACTGTGTGCACGTGAGAAAAGTTGCTCTTTCCTTTTCTGATAAGGCCATCCTGGTGGTTATTTAAAATTTACAGTGAAACTGATTTGAGTTAAAAAATGGTTACAACCTCATAAATCCAAATTAGACTTGAGCAGGTCTAACAAATACAAGAATGTGGACTCTAATGAATTTTTCTAAGAACTGTATATAAATGAGGAACTTTATTTTTAGTTCTCACTTTACTTATCATGAGCGTTGCTACTGTACTGACTTTAGAAAAATATATATATATTGTGAGTGATCAAACTCTTGATAACAAATTATTATTATTCTGTTTAATTCAACATTTGCTGTGATTTTTCATATTCTAGCCTCCTGCAGCCAATTGCCCCAAAAACATACAGTAGGGAAGGTATTCATATTGCCCCATTCCTGGGTGCATCTCAGGTAAGAAGTTGAGGGGTGTTGGTAATTTTGCAATGCATTCTGCTGAAAATAAGGGAAGGTGCCACTCTACATTGCAAAATAAGCTGTGGTCAAAGTTGGAATTGCCACAAAAAAAGTTTTATTTAACACCCCACCACCATCTGGTGGCTAAAGTGGATAGTGCACCCCCCCCCCCCCCCCCCCCAATTCGTCACGTTTCATGTGTCAGGTAAACCAAGAAGAAATGGGGCCATATGAAACCCCTTCCTACTGTATGCAATTACACAGTAACTAAGTATACTGCACGTTAACTATTTTGAGGTGAGCTAGCATAAAACCATACTCAACAAACAACAACTTCATGCCCGTGCTGAACCAAAAGAAAGGCCAGGAAGTCAATAATAAAGCTGTCAAGTTGGTCATTTTTATCCATCGTTCATGTAAAAATTCTAAATGTGCATATTCAAAAAATTGATAAAACAAACCAGGCAAGTACAGATGTGTTGAATAAATAACAAAAACAACAACAAAACAACATATAACAACAATAAAATCTTGAGTTCAAATATGTACACATACTGTATATTTTCATATTTGACTGTTTAAACCATAAATATAACATGCAATTCTTTTAATTTAAAACAACCAGGACTTCTCGGACTGAGGTAGGGTGAAGGGCGGGCACCGGGCTGGAACGAGGAAACTGTGTGTGTGTGTGTGTGTGTGCGTGTGTGTGTGTGTGTGTGTGTGTGTGTGTGTGTGTGTGTGTGTAGACTGGGAACAAGGGTTACAGTATTGGCAAAAAAGCTGTCGTGGCCAAGAAACGTGTCATTGGTTCATATTTGGGTAGGGCACGGCTGTCTTTCTCCCCAGTCAGTGTCCCGCCCAAGACTTCCTGCTGATCACGCACACACACGCGGCGTTGATGCGGATGTAACGCCAGGCTGTCCGTTCGTTGAAGATGGTTAGGGCGCTTACAAATATGTGTGAGTTGGTGCAGTAGGAGTTCCAGTGGCGACTGTCGATGCCGAGACAGCCCGAGTTGCCCGATTTGGAGCCCTGTTTGCCGCTCCGTCCCCCCATCCTTCCTCCCGCCCGTCCCCCGTTTGCTGTTCCAGAGCCCCTGTGCGTTGGGGTTAGGCAGATGGTCTCCCAAAACCACTGCCGCTTCACCACATTGTTGATTGTGACATTGGGCAGCACGGTCACCTCATTCCCAGCAATGTCTGTGGCGCGGGTCATGTCGCCCTTCCAGCTGTTATTGCTCTCACAGACTGAGTACTCTCCTCTGCGCATGGTGTGCGACCCCACTTTGCGCCTCACCCTTATCCCCCTCACCCCTTCAGAGTCATGGCCCTCGCTCTCCAGGGCGTCATGGGAGGGTGGCACCTCGCTGAAGACGACACGGGGCGATGAGCGGTAGCGTCTCTTGGAGAAGAGCTTGGGGTCCACCACGGGGATGGAGGGATCAGGTGTGTATGAGCCGGCCCGATGAGGCCTCTTGGTCCTGTGATGTTCAGCATGCTGGTCCCCTGACGCTGTGGACTGCTGATGCTGTCCTGCTTTGTGGTTGGCTAACCCAGCACTCTGGGCCAGTCCACCGCCCATGTTTAGTACAGCCTGGACGCCAATCAGGAGGACCAGGACCAGTGGTGACGACCTCATGGGCACACGTCCTGAAACACATCGCAGAACCACAAAGCGTTAAAATATGAGCTCTTACAAAGTTTGAATCGATGACAACTGAACTTCTTCTCGCCTTTCTTCGGTTATCAATTCCTGGTTCAGACATCAATGCACAGTGAAATTAAAGAAGAAGTTGTTAAGTTTTGCCTTGAAAAAGCATTTTGGATTAAAGGTGAAAGGTCTTCAACAACTAAGAAGTTGAATTGCCTTTGATTTCACTTGAATACTGCTAATGGGATGAATGAGACTCTACACCGGGGGTCTCAAACTCACGGGTCTGTAGGCCAATATTTTGTGGCCCTCTAGTTAACTTCATCATTTAGTGTAATTGCAGCCCACACACACTGGGTCACTATTACTTAAAGGTACCTAAGATGAATTTTGTCTTTTTTACTTATTAAGCAACACCAAGTTCCTGGGGGTACAGATAACTGACAATATAACCTAGGCAGATGGTCTCCCAAAACCACTGCCGCTTCACCACATTGTTGATTGTGACATTGGGCAGCACGGTCACCTCATTCCCAGCAATGTCTGTGGCGCGGGTCATGTCGCCCTTCCAGCTGTTATTGCTCTCACAGACTGAGTACTCTCCTCTGCGCATGGTGTGCGACCCCACTTTGCTCTTTGTAAAAAGAGCTCAGCAACGCATGCACTTTTTGAAAAGAGCACAGCTCCTTCCCCCCATTCTCACCACATTCTACAGAGGCACTATAGAGAGCCTGCTGACCAACAGCATCTCTGTCTGGACTGGAGCCTGCAATGCCTCAGACTGGAAGTCTCTCCAGAGAGTGGTGAGGACAGCGGAAAATATCATCAGGACTCCTCTTCCTCCTATCCAGGAGATCGCAAAAAGCCGCTGCCTGACCAGGGCTCAGAAAATCTGCAAAGACTTCTCCCACTCCACCAAGGACTGTTTTCACAGCTTCTTCCCTCAGGCCGTAAGACTCTTGAACGCATCATAATTAAATTATCCCCTCAACTCCCCCCAAAATGGATTAACTCGCTGGAATAAAAAAGACAATATAACATACATCCATAAACGTGGACGCATGTGAAAAAGTGCAATATATTTATCTGTACAGTAATCTATTTATTTATTTATATATATATTTATTTATTTTATATATATATTATATATATTATTTATTTATTTATATATGCACCTTATTGCTATTTTATCCTGCACTACCATGAGCTTATGTAACGGAATTTCGTTCTTATCTGTGCTGTAAAGTTCAAATTTGAATGACAATAAAAAGGAAGTCCAAGTCTAAGTCTAAGTCTAATTTTGTTACAATGTTGGATACTTGTGTTAACCAATGCCAAAGTATTAAATCATGAGCTTCATGAATTTTAGGGTGAGCTTCCACACAGTTTTAGATGGCTCTCTTCACAGGGTTTTGCATTTTGGCTACGCTGTGACGTCACAGCTAGGTGGACATACTTATTTAGATATTAGGTCAAGCACTCCACCAGAGTGCTTCAGGCTATGAGGAAACACAAAAAAAGGTTGGATGAAGTATTACTTTCATCTGATGTTGGCATGAGCACAATTACGCCAATGTGCAACATGCAATGACGATTGCTGCTAAAAACAGCCATTTTTTATGTACTCTCTGATTCCATCAGCAAGTGTGCAGGTTTACCTAATGTTGTGACCGGGTGAATCTTTGCAATGTTTATGAAGTTGATTTACAACTGTGTCTGGAAAAAAAATCCCGTTGACGACTTCAAAGTATATATTTAAACAGTGTACATTTCCAAAAGATAAAATTAAGATACTTTTGGAAAGGGTGGGGCATGGTTTCATTCGTAGATGAACACTTTACAAACACACTCAAAAAGTAGGTTGTAAAAGTAACTGTGGAGCAAACTTTAGGCAACATTGACACCAAAGCATATCCATTTCATATTATCTGGATCTGGTGTCCCCAAACTTTTTGACTCGGGGGCCACATTGGGTTATAACAATTTGGCCGGGGGCCGGGGTGTATCCATCTCTATATCTCTCTCTATATATATATATATATATACATACACACACTATATTGCCAAAAGTATTTGGTCACCCATCCAAATGATCAGAATCAGGTGTCCTAATCACAGGTGTATAAAATCAAGCACTTAGGCATTAGGCATAAATATTCCAAAGTCAACTGTAAGCTTTATTATAAGAACATGGAAGAGTTTGGGAACAACAGCAACTCAGCCACAACAGAACTGACAGAGGGGTCAGCGGATGCTGAAGCGCACAGTGCAAAGAGGTCGCCGACTTTCTGCACAGTCAGTTGCTACAGAGCTCCAAACTTCATGTAACCTTCCAATTAGCCCACGTACAGTACGCAGAGAGCTTCATGGAATGGGGTTCCTTGGCCGAGCAGCTGCATCTAAGCCATACATCACCAAGTCCAATGCAAAGCGTTGGATGCAGTGGTGTAAAGCACGTCGCCACTGGACTCTGGAGCAGTGGAGACGCCTTCTCTGGAGTGATGAATCACGCTTTTCTATCTGGAAATCTGATGGCGAGTCTGGGTTTGGAGGTTGCCAGGAGAATGCTACATTTTGGACTGCTTCGTGCCAAGTGTGAAATATGGTGGAGAAGGGATTATGGTGTGGGGTTGTTTTTCAGGAGTTGGGCTTGGCACCTTAGTTCCAGTGAAAGGAACTTTGAATGCTCCAGGATACCAAAACATTTTGGACAATTCCATGCTCCCAAACTTGTGGGAACAGTTTGGAGAGGGCCCCTTCCTCATCCAACATGACTGTGCACTAGTGCACAAAGCAAGGTCCATAAAGACATGGATGACAGAGTCTGGTGTGGATGAACTTGACTGGCCTGCACGGAGTCCTGACCTGAGCCCGATAGAACACCTTTGGGATGAATTAGAACAGAGACTGAGAGCCAGGCCCTCTCGACCAAAATCAGTGTGTGACCACACCAATTCGCTTTTGGAAGAATGGTCGAAAATTCCAAAAACACACTCCGCAACCTTGTGGACAGCCTTCCCAGAAGAATTGAAGCTGTAATAGCTGCAAAAGGTGGACCGACATCATATTGAACCCTATGAGTTAGGAATGGGATGGCACGTCAAGTTCATATGTGAATCAAGGCAGGTGGCCAAATACTTTTGGCAATATAGTCTGTAAGTATGTGTATATATATATATATATATATATATATATATATATATATATATATATATATATATATATATATATATATATATATATATATATTTCTCGCGCACTAATTGACTAAAAGAGCGCA